>NW_019416926.1:0-10072 GCF_000390285.2 Anoplophora glabripennis
GTAGACGACGGATGGGGCCCACCTACGAAGGCTGTCCAGGCCTACACGAAATGAGGCAGGATAAAGAGGGATAATCCCCCTCGATCCCAAATCATCGAGGCCAATTCCTAGCCATGGAATGGCGCGCGCGCGCGTGGCGCGACTGACAGTTATTACGATTTCCGTTCTCATATTTTCATTCATAATATATCTAATGGTTTTATTATTGTATATGTAACTATAACCTCACTTATACTCTTTCTTCTGTGCTTATACCGGTAATTATTTACTTTAGTGGCACCACCTCCAATTTTCACGAAATTTTGTCTACCCCCCTATTTTTGATGGTGCTGAACATGAATCTGAATTTTTTTTTGTGCGGTCGAACCTAGTTTTCGAAAAAAAAAAATTTCAAAATTCTAACCTGGATATTTCAGATAACACTACGTAGAACTCTGTATATTTTATTTAGCTTTCCAGAACATCTGTTATGAACAATTAACACTGTTCACGAAACACATTTTCGTAAATTTCAAGTAAAAAGATATGTATTTAATAAATAAAAATTTNTCCAGGCCTACACGAGATGAGGCAGGATAAAGAGGGATAATCCCCCTCGATCCCAAATCATTGAGGCCAATTTCTAGCCATAGAATAATGGCGGTTGTGTTTGGGTTGTGTTCAGTGTTCAGTTATTGCCGCTTGTTTGCCGGTAATGCCGGTACTTACTACTTATTTTACGATCTTAACCTAGCAGTTGGTCTTAAAAAAAAATAGATGTGTTTAATGAATCGTGTAATCAAACTTATTTGAGAAAATGGCTTTAACAAAACCGAAATCAGAAATGACTGCTGAAGAATTACAAGCCAGGGAAGAAGAGGAATTTAATACCGGACCTTTATCAGTTTTAACGCAGTCAGTAAAAAACAATACCCAAGTACTTATAAATTGTAGAAACAATAAAAAGTTATTAGGTCGTGTAAAAGCATTTGATCGACATTGCAATATGGTATTGGAAAATGTTAAAGAAATGTGGACTGAACTACCTCGCCCTGGCAAAGGCAAGAAGAAAGCTAAACCTGTAAATAAAGATCGCTTTATATCTAAAATGTTCCTTAGAGGAGACGCTGTTATTTTAGTTGTGCGAAATCCCCTTGCTACTGCGAACTAATATTTATTATGTTCAAATTAATATCAATTATAGTTCTGTAATTTGTAACTAACGAAAATATAAAAATGTAGGTACAAATTTCTCATATTTTCATATTTTTATTAAATGTAGAAATACAAACAAGATAAACAAATTTATAGACAATGGTGCAAAGGAAAAATAACTCATTAATAATTGAAAATATATATCAAATTCAAAATTATAAATAAACAGGAAAATATTCACGTCAGAGAATCAGGACAATGATATAGTGTGAATTTTAAACCAGTGTTTACTAAATAAAAGGCGTTTTTTTGTTTCTAAATAATGTAATGTTAATTTATATGGATAATAAATATTTGTCATACTTTGCTATATTACGTTTTTTCTTTAAAAATTTCTCAATAAGTGTTTTTATTTGTACTTGAAGAATTAACTTTCTACAATAAAATAAACAAAAAGAAGGGATCTTTAAAAGTTAAGTTACACATACATGTGTAACTTAACTATATAGTAGTTAACACTAGTTACTAAATCAAGTAACTGTATTTAATTACTGGTATAGTTGAATGTCCTCATTTAGTACTTCAGAAAGTAAACTTTTGATTACTTAATCATGTGAATAGAAACAATTCTTATTTACTTGCATAAGTATTTATCCCCCTTCACTAATACACCTGCTAACTGACAACTAAACAAGTGCAAGTGACATGTCTGTATAGTGAGAAGTGAGAAGATTTATTAAATTAGCTATTAAAAATAAGATGTTCTTTGTAAACCTCTGTAACTGTTTCCAGCAGCGATATAATTTGTAACTACATTAATGGAAATAGCATCTCGCATATGTGAATCTCTTTGTTTTCATCCACCAGTTCTCTTAATAACACTAAAATGCAATGAGTATTTCTTTGAGTTGGCTACATTTTCACCCATATGTGCTTTTTTCATTCCACCACCAATTCGTCACAACAAAATGGAGTGAATTTTTGCATATCTGTATTTCCAATCACAAATACTAATCACTAAGTTTAGAGTCTAAACCGATTATTTGCATATACCTACATTTAGACAGTCGCTAAACCAGTTTATATTCAATTTTGACTGAGATATGCTAGGTACCCAAGAGGTATAGTCCAACCACTTCAAGTAATTAGGCAAGTAGCTTGAAAATAGTTGACATTGTTTAAGTTTGAATTATACGATATTTAAAATTGGCAATTTTATTAAAAAATAATTTATATTAATTTGACTTCATAAATGGTATGTACCTAGAGTATTATTTAACAAATTTTAATAATTTAACACCACTATTTGAAAGAAATTAATTCACATAGGTACACTACTCGTACTATATAGGAGACAAAGTTTTTATAGTCAAACTCTAACGGATAATAGAGGGCATTTTTGAGTTAGCTTATAGGTAAATTTAAAATAGGCCTATAGATAGGTACAATATGTTTGAATAAATTGCAAGTGCAACTGATCATTTCACCAAAATATTCTTTTTTAGAAATATAATTTAAATAAAATGTAACCATTAGAAATCAAAGCAAACTAGGTAGGTACCTATACAGGGTGATCCATTGACGGTATCGAGCGGCTGTATATAGGAGACTCATATACATATTATCTATATTACTGGTAGAGCCGGCTATAGGCCCCTGCACAAAATATATAATAGAAGAAAACGGAGCACCTAAGAAAAAGAGAGAAACAGAACCGTAGCGAAACTACCGGCCGTCAGGGTGAACTAAAAAGGCCTTCGATGGCAGGCCGGCCTTGATGATAAATGACGGGGTCATTTCGCTTTTATTATACAGGGTGGCTTGTAATAAAGGATTGCAAGTAATATTTCTGTCACAAATAACCGAAATAATTTTTAAAGTAAAAATATTGATATTAAATATGAGTTCATAAATTCAGTTATAATACCAACAAAACATTTGAAAAATGCTGATATTAACAATGAATTTAATAAATTCATATTCACAATTTTGTTTACTTTAAATTACATCAATTATTGGCGTCAGAAATACTACCTGCTGAGATAGGTAAAATTACTAGGTATTATTGAAAATATATTTAAATGTAACGATTTTTAATGAAAAGTTATAGAAAAAATAGGTACACGTAAATTATATGAACACGGGGAGAGTTCATAATCAAACAAAATTATTAGAATACACATGAATTACATAGTACATTAACCTCTTGAACGCCTTGATCCGTTACGAGAAGTGCACTCTTTGCTGGCGTTATCCCTTTTTGCCCTAGCATATTCGTCATATTCAGTTTACAATAGAATTGTGGTCGTCACAAACAGTATACTGCATTTAAATTCTAAGAAAATAAAAACAGAACAAATATAATATTAAAATTGTTGCAAATACATATAATTCTTGCAATCAGTATATAGAGAAGGAATTCGGATTCTCGTGTTACCGGTAAACGGAAAAATGGGACAAGCAATACCTGAATATGTACACATAACCTCAAGCGGTTCTGACTCTATTTCAGTTAATATATTTGCTAAATCGTTATAAATATGTATGTAAAACTCGTGAAACATACGAGATACAATAATATTCCCGTTCAAAGATCTACACCGTTATGAACAAAACAACTTATACCACACTAGTAGCTATCGATCTTCATAGATAATAGATATGCACAAGCAAACTTTTCCATCGTAAGCAGACACAAATTATTTAGCAGCGTATATATCCGTCATAATCACTATTTATTTATTGACTTTGCTCATGCCAATTATATACATCATAAGCGTTCAAGAGATTAAACAACAGGTTGGTAAATGCCTTATAACAAATTCGAGGAAATCTTTGAAAAAACAATGTGAAACCAAGAATTTTTTCAATTTCCGAGAATTTATTATACACTTAGGAGACATATCTTATATTTATTTTTTTTCACGATTGAAAAATGTTTTCATGAAAATGTATTTAAAAATTGCAAAACAATTTAAACGTTAACAAATAACTACGATTTTTTCTGCATGTGTATAGTTAACATTACAAATTATTACATGGTAAATTCTACTTATAGGGCTTGTCAAGCATCTGACAGTAATAAAATAATCTCAATCGTGTGAAAACATTTTTAATTATTACATTTTTCTATACTGACATCTTTCTCAAAATGAATTTCAAAACTAATTTAGATTTTATCTCACTGAATTAAGATTTATGAAGTAAGAGAATTAAAGCTAAGCTTTAATTTTTTGTCAAAATTAGAAAAAAATCACATTTGATATTACATACTTTACGATATATGATTTTATGCAACTCGTGTGATATTCCGGGATTTCACTTCACTTGTCCCACAAATTCACCTCTTAAACAAAGTCACACTCCCTAAGTGCTTACAGAGTTATAATTCAAATGTAGGCAGTTAATAAAAACTGAGATTTATGGTGTGGATAAACCCCAGCAATGATTGCCCGGTGATGGATATTTAACATTTGGCATTAAAAAACGCTTTAATTAAATTCATTGTAATATATTCTGGTAACGATCACTAGTTGTCATTGTCGATGTTCGTCAACACCTTAAAAACCAAGCCTTAAATTAAGATATGCCTCCCTTGTAATTTTGTGTGTACAGCTATTTTCTTATAAATATATAACATTTTAAAATATACAATTTTAACGTAAAAACAAACATATATGAAAATATAATACAGCCACAGAAAATAATTTTATTCTCTATAATTTTACTCATGAATTATAGATATATAGAGATTGTAATTTTATAGTGACAATCATATTTTTAAAGATACAATACAACTCGGATATCAAACATTATCGCCAACTATTTTCTACTCTCGTATTCCGTTTTGAAACATTTTATTTCCTAACCATTATTAATTTTCTCTTAATGTTCTCCAAAGCCTTCACTGAAAAAAAATTAAAAACAAATTATCAGTAGTTATACAGAAATGAGGTCCTATTATACAAAGTTGAACAATATTTACTTTTTATTTTTTTAGTTATTTATTACTTTACGCTAACAATTTCAGGCTGATAAAAAAATGGAAGAAATATATTAAAGAGAGATATAACACTATCAAGTTTATTTACTAAATATATGATTTAGTTAAAAATATTAATATGTACAAGACAAATATGGATTAAATAAGTTATAAAAATTTGTTTAAAACGTTTTCAAAATCTTCAATAGATATTAGGGTTGCCAACCGTCCGGATTTCGTCCGGACTGTTCGGTAATTAACTCAATTGTTCGTGTCCGGAATGAAAGGCAAACCGAACACAAATTTGTTCGGTAATTCTAGTAAATAGGTTTAGGTACCATCGTCATCTGGTAACTTGTACCTCAAGGAACTGGTGTTGTAAGCGGTAGCTCCATGCCATATGCGAAGGTTTGTATCTAGGGTTAAACAATAAACTGCCTTGCCATTTCATTGACAAGTTTCAACAAATGAACAGATCACATTTTGCAAGTGTTGTGTTTTTTTTTTTGTTTTGCCTGTGCATCTGTCTTCTGTGATCCCACTCCCAAAACATACATAACTAAGTTGTGCCCACCCATTTTCATATAGCACGAGCCGCCACTGGTGTTCGGTAATCGATAGCTGGCAATCTGGCAACCCTAATAGATATTGATTATCAATTAGAGTAGAATAATTATAAAAGTATTAACTACTAATTAAACATAGTACTAGGACATTTCTTTTTATGCATCATCCTATTTCGTCATAGAACTCCCCAAAAAGTCCATTACTATTTATATGTCCACATCTCAAGAACTTCAACAAATTTCATTTGCTTAATATCCATTATATTTCATTCAGAAGGAAGTCTTTCTTTTCAAATGCCAAGTATACTGCAAAAGAGAATTTTTTTACTGACCACAAATTTTATAGAATATTTTAAATTACTGAATAAGAAAAATATTTCGTCGCTGTCTTCAAAATATGACGTGACCTTCATCAAATTGTTCAGTGGAGTTAAGAAACTGTTTCTTGACTTTTTTATTCAAGAATTACAATTATTTTTTATTTTACCGCAGACAGTCGCAATTCTGTAAAAAATAAGATTGCTGTTTTTTAACAGATTATGCGTTTTGATGTTGTTTATCGAATGTGCAGAACTTAACGCGTTTTACTGAAAATATGCACGTCACATTTTGAAGACGTAACGACAATATAAGCTTACCAGACATTTGGTCTGGAACTTCGAGTATCAAGTCGATAGAGAATCTTGATTATTTCTGGCAGGCAGGAAAGAATTATTTATTGATATGTTTTTCTTCTCTGTTTAACTAAAATCGATACTATGCTCTACAACAGCTACCGTATCTTAAATATTGTGGTAATCGACAACATTGATGATATTGAAACACAGAGGTTTTATCATTCAGTGAACATGTTCTTTCTTGAATTTTTCAGTTTCCTGCTAATAATTCTTCATATTTTGCTTCTCTTAAATATTGCACTTGAAAACAGTATCTACAAAGATGCTTGCATTAGTAAATAATTACATATATTACTTTGGAGTTTATTCCATCAGAAAAATATTGCAAATTATTGCAAAATATAAAACATAAACATATTTTTCTTTATCAAATATATTTAAGTGGATAATAAATTGTATGCATCAGATCAGTAATAATTATTAATACTCACCAAAATATTAACTATGTTAGCCTTCTCGTTAGGTCTTCCAACTTTATGGTATTCTTTCCAGCAATACTCTGTAAATATTTTTTAGAACAGCCTTGAATTGTGTCTCTTGTAAGTTCATATAGCATATGTATCAATAACTGTCTGTCTTAGAGAATTTTTGTCTAGATTACAACTCGAGCCAACCTAAAAAAAAATGTCCATTACTTTATGCGTTCATACGTTAATTATTATGTAATGTATTTTGTAGTAGGTACGTAAATGCATGAAACTAACGGTGTTGGTTGCTTTGAATCTAATGTAAATTATTTAAAATTACAATTTATTTCTAAAAAAGTTTATTATCATTTAGAAATAATCGCTTTGGTGCTTGCCCGAGTGCTTGCCATATATAATAAATGATATAAAACTTACCTTATAATTTGCATTCTTGCCATCATAGTAAAAGAAATTTAAGTCAGACGATAGAAACTAATTGCTGTACTACTTCTGGAAAACTACTCCAGCTATGTGATGATAAACAATTTGTCAGGAACTAATTACTGTCTAATGAATTGTCAAGAACCAAAGGTTGGAAGCGAGGCTGGACATTGCACTGCTTACATTCCAATTCTACTTCACACCCTTGGATAGCCGTGATACAATACAGTGTACTATATTCCACTTCTTTTCTATTTTAATCTAATCGCTGATGAACGTGGTATTATAAATATCTGTAAATAAGTTTCTTTAAATTATTGTTAAAACGAAGTTTTTAATTTCATTACTATCACATTTGTTAAAGATACTTCCATTTAAGTTTTATTAAAATTATATTTTTGTATTCTCAAATGTTTGAACTAAATTAAAACAAATCACACTAAATGGATTGTCATTTCAATACCGTAATAGATTTTATTAACAAAAGATTAATATTTTGTGTGAGAAGAAAATTATTGAAAGTTAATATAACGTATTTTTTACGTATATAAATGGAAGCATAAATAGGTATTAATGTTTTTCTTCCTATGAAATATATAAACAAATGCATTTCTAAAAATGTCATTTATTATTTTCAAAAGTTGGATAATCTAGACAATAAACATAGGAATAATAATCAAAATTTAAATTTACAACTTACCCTGAAATTCACACCAAAACAAAAAACAAAACCGACATATTTCCGACAGATGACAGAAATTCTGGATCGCGCTGTTTCCGATTTACGAATATTTTGCGGCAAATTTGAAAAGAACCAATGGTTAACTAAATAAATCTGTCAGGGTCCAATCGTCATCCAGCAGGCTGTCAGCCACCAATCATAAAAACCTGTCAGGCCGGAAGTGATGTCACGTTGCTTATATCCCCATTCTAGTTTCACCCCCATGGGCCCCTGTGTACGGAATTGTCCGGAGAAAAGAGGGCCTTTCGATTTGGCAAAAATAGTAGCTATTAATAGCTAATAGCAGCTTAGAGTTACTCTGAACTGATATGCTGATATAAGTTGCTAATAGCTACTATTTTTGCCAAAATGAAAGCCCCCAAGGAGATACTTTTCTGTCTCTCCCGAGGAATTAGAACCCAATGCGCATACCCTGCACACAAAATTATGAACTAGTGAAGAGAGCAAGACGGCTGTGGTCCTTACTACGAATTTTCCATTGCTTAGATTGTGACATTTTGCTTATTGTATCTAGCGAAATTGTCACATTCCCGCCACAGCATCTGCTTCTAATGCATGCGCACCATTCCCTGTTTACTGGGCAAGGACAGAGCGATGAGGCATTCCTTCCGGTCAAGATCCAAACAAAACTCATGGTATATAGATAGTATGTATATGAGGAAACTAGAAGTGCTACGATTATGGGATAAAAATTCCATCAACAAATACTGCCAAAAGAAATTTATTTACAATATTTGCAAGTTTGTAACTTCACCGCTAGGGGGCGCAACTGCTACAGTATTACAGAAAATTGTCGGATTTTCGAAATTTCGCCAATATAACCTAAGTTGAAAATACACCTTTTAGATATAAATCCATGGAGACTATATAAGGAGCCCGAACTCCATGTAAACAAAAATCTTACAAAAATAAGAGGGCGCTAGTGTTCCATATGTATCGTTAAATTATTTTCGAAATTTTTTATTTACCATTATAAAAACAAATTATAATAATTATTGACTTGACTTCTAGTTTTTAGGTTAGTATACCTCCCCGATATATCTATTAAACTCATTTATAAAATAAAATTGGTTATTTGCTTACTTCACTCGTATTTATTATGCTACATTCACTTGGGTCACATGGAACACTAGCGCCACCCCAACTTCTGCCATTTCTTGGACAAATTTTGTCAATTTTCCCGTATAAGTTCGTACTCCTTGTCTAGTCTCCCTGTATAAATCCTTCACAAGTGTTGTTTAAGCTTTTTTTTTGTTATTATCATAGCAAGCCAGTATGAAGGACGCCATCTTGAAATTTTTATATTGTCATAACTTCTAAACGCCTTAATCGATTTCAATAAACGATGGCTCATTTTAAAGAACTATTAATAAAATTTATATTTATGATATGGGAATAAAAATATTATTTTCCTGGGCAACGGTAAACGACGCTGATGAGAAAAGTTTTGTAATTGTCTCCGTTTACTAAAAAAATTAAATGCAACAATATAGTTTTTTTTTCATGGCTTAATAGACCATTCATTAAGGGGGCGATTTAGTATGTATATTTTTACCCTGTAACAGAGCTTCAGATGAGGACACAAATCATCGAAGAAACTAACATAATTGAATATTATTATATATCAATGTATTCGCAATGGTTCCCGCTAGTGAGTGAAATAAATTTCAATGCTCATGAGAACAGAAGAATAATTTAAATAAATGCCAAAGTACCTCAATTTTAACCATACTGTTAGTCTGCCAATATATTGGATTTACGACGGAACTAGGTCAGGCACAATAACCAAACTACTTCACTCACTAGAACGGACACTTAGGATCATTTGTATTTAATTTTCAGATTAATATTTATTAACAATTCTATAATTTGTGTCCTCAAGTAAGATGACAACATTTTACACACGACTCCATGTTTATTCTATACTTAAACCAGAATTTTAGTGATTTCTATCTCAAACAAGAATTTGTAGGTATAATTAGTTTGTATACTTTGTCACAGGTGTCGCTACCCTTGAAAATGAAAGCGAAAACACAGAGTTGGTTTATTGTAAATTGTATTGGCCGAGAAATAGTGAAATTTCTGGCGTTTTTAGGTACTGAAATCTTTAAAAGTAAAACGTG
>NW_019416926.1:11001-15629 GCF_000390285.2 Anoplophora glabripennis
ATTTATGTACAGGATGTTCCATAAAACTGACACAGGTGTACCAGATTTTCCCTTATTCATTTTGTTAATTTTTTCATGGAATCTTTTGATGAAAAGTTGTATATTTATTGACCAGCCGCTTTTTAGAAAATCTATATATGTACTGGGCGTTCCACAAAATTGACCCACATCTGCTGAATTACGGGCAATTTTTTCCTTTTTCACTTTTAACTTTGTCTTTATTTACTAGAGTCTTTGAATGAAAAATTGTATATTTATTAACCAGGTGTCTTTTTGAATCTTTATACTGGATGTTCCACAAAACTGATCCAATTACCAACAGAACGAAACTTTCCTTAGGTATATTTGTTTCCATTTCTACAGTTTGTACTGAAGTCTGCAATATTTTTATGAAAAATCTTATTCCCTACTAACCACATGTTTTTTGCAATTTATGTACTGGGTGTTTCATAAAACTGACACAGGTGGACTAGGTTTTTCCTTTTTCATTTAACCAGATGCCTTTTTTGGAAGTTTGGAAGAAACTTTTCTTAGTCTTTCCCCGAGCGGGGCCTACTCTTTTTTGAAAAACGTTCTCATTAAACTTTTATATACGGGGTGTTTAAAAACTAAAGTACAGGGTGTTTCAAAAAATGTTATATTTACTAACCAGCGAGGAGAGCACCGCGGAGCGGTGCTCGGGCCGCGCGCAGCGCGGCTCGAGGGCCGAAGGCCCGAGAGAAAGGTCAAACTTCGCGTCAGCGAAGTTTGCCTACCTTTCTAGTTGTTAATTAAAAAAATAGTATAATATGCAGTGTGCTGCAATACGTACATTACTCGACGTTTTTTGAAATAACAAATTAGAAAAAAATAATGTATAATTTAATATATAAAAATGTTTATTATCACCTACTAAAAATTATTCCATTTTATTCATACAAGTTTACTTTAATAAAAAAATTAATAACGCACTATTTATTAATTCATAATAATAATTCGTTGTTTCTTGCCATTATTATTTATTACAAATTTACTTCAAACCCACATTACTTATAAACGGTTAAATGCATCCAAATTTTCCAAGAGGTCAAATTCATAGTTAATTAAATAATATTTGTGAAAATTGCGTCTATTTAGCGAAAAAAGGAAACTTTGACACTCTGTATCTCGTTAGGGAGGCATCTATAGTAGGATCACAGCTTAATACAGCTGGAAGAGTCCGTGTCGGCGCCTTTGATGTGGCGGTCGAGAACCAAGCGAGACGGAATCGTGCTAACTCTCTCAGATTAAGCGGAATAGTCGGGGCTGGATTAAACGAATTTTTATTATTGAAATAAAATATTTAGTTTCTACCTGACAGTACCATAGTAGGTAATTTTAATAATATGGAATTTGAATTAGAATATTACGTGATGACATTAAAAGTAGAAAATGGGTATTTTAGATAGGTAATAGGCTTTGTACTTGGAGTTGATACGGATTATTAAAAAAAAACTTGAAGAGTAATTAAAATTCCTTGTTGTAAGCTCCTGTTTACTGACGTAATCATTAGAAAAGAAAATGGTTAAAATCGCGTTTTTTCCGAAAAAATCGTTAATATCTCGAAAACAGTAGATTTTAGAGAAAAGTTGCATATGAACATTTTTGTCCAGGATACCCCAAAAAGCCTATAGAAATGTATTTCAAGCGAAAAAATCGAAAATTACGAATTTGTTTAAAAAAAATTGTTTAAACAATTTTTGAGCATTAGTAACGTCTGGCAACATGCGGACATGATTCAAGGGTCATTTTTTTAGTAAGATTATGAAAAAAAATTCGAATGAGAATCATGTTCCTAGCGGGAGCAACGATACAGCCTGGACTAATACTTATACATGTTATAAAACATACCTACAATTTAATATACAAAAAAATATAATAACAATATATATTATTAAAANGGGCTTTTCTGTTTTTAAGTCTGCGTATTGTCAGTCTTAGTTCGTCAGGTGTTGCGGGGGGGATTATGTCATTGTCTGGCTCTCTGTCGACGCGTCGGGCCGCGGGCTCAGCCACTATCTCGAACTCCTCGTCTTCGTCGGGCAGCTGAGGCAGTCTACACTGCAGTTCAAGGCTGTCGGCGAAAGCCTCGGCCTTTTCCGGATTCGTGTAAACCACAATTATACAAAAACGTTGAAATAAATAAAAAATATAAACATGAAATAATTGCATTTATTGGATTAGTTTAATTCAATATTAAAAAATAATATATTTATAAATTTACGTTAATTACAAAATTTTGTTATAATTTACAAATTTACACATTTAGAAAATAGGCAAAGCAGATTCTATAAAATCTCGTTCTATCTGTTTTTTTATACTTTCAACCATTTCATCGCTAGTATTATTTCCTCCAATATCAGGGGTGTGTATCCTTTCAAGGACAAGAGTCTTTCTAATAGCATTTCTGATTAATTCAGCATGGCTATTTTTTTTTAAATAATATAACATGTTAATAGCTGCATTTAACATGCCAATTGGATTTGCAATGGATTCATCTGCAAAATAAGTTAAATGAATAAATAGTACAAGCGTGCAGATAGTACAAGCGTGCTTGTTGATGCTTCCGTTTATTTATTTATTTATTTATTTATTTATTTATTTATTTATTTAGAGTTAAATAATTCTATACCTAATTAAGAAATTACTCAGATTCGAACATGTAATATAAAAGTTACTTTAAAAAAACACATTTGGTTTATATCTGCGAAAAGCAACATTTGCGATAAGGTTGAAAGACGAAGAAATGTAAAACATTTTATTTTATAACTACTTATAAACAAAATCCACGTTTCAATAAAATCATTCCTTACCTTCATAAGATGTAAGTCTAGATGCTACCTCAAACACTGCCATAGATTCCCCATAATTTTGTCCAGAAATTAAACCCGGACCTCCTACAAGTCCGCACAATATATTAGTAATCACGTTACCATAGAGATTAGGCATTATTAAAACATCGAATGTTTCAGGTTTCGAAACTATCTGCATGCAACAATTATCAACGATTAAATGATCTACTTTTACTTCAGGATACTGCTTTGCAACGTTCATTACAGTTTTTAAAAACAATCCGTCGGATAATTTCCTAAAAAGATAATAAGTTGTGTATAGTTCTTCCGAAGTCAGTTAAACATGCATAAAAAACGAGCAATCAAATTTAATGAGTTTCATGTGCGTCCCTAAAAAAGTTTTCTGCTAAAGGTAGAAAATTATAATAATATTGTATATAATGTGTAGAAAATTTCTATTATATGTTCATTTGACCAACAACATATTTTAATTATTTATGTCCTCAAACAATTTTATTATATTGATGGTAAAGTTCGTTTTGTTCCATTTTAAAAGGTCTCCAAAATGCCATGTTGTATTAATATTTATAAACCAAATATCCCTCTAATTTTTCCCTTTCGCAATTGTAATATGAATGATTAATAGAAGGGTGCCTATAACAAATTAAAATTATCTGAATCACGTCAAATTCCGCATGCCTGCACTGCACTCCTAGGCGACTAATCGACAACTGAATTTTGACAACGCAATGGACCAGAGAAACAGTGCGCATTGCTCTTTGTCCGCACGCTCATTCTTCAACTGAACGTATACATTTCTACCACCTGCACTTTTCGTTCGACCAGATCTGTATATGGGTATGGCTAAATAAATATGGGAACAAGTATTTTAAATATATCAATGCCGAGTTGCTACTTAGCGACCGAGCCTGGTACATACCTTGAAGATATTGGTTCTTCAATTGACTTCGGAAAAACTATAACCTTATGATTTACTAAATATAAGATATAGGTATCATTCCGCTCTATTTTATTCTTTCAGCTCAAGCACACATCGACGCATTACTACGAAAACATGCTATCTCAAATTTAGCTTGGAAAAAATGCTATCTAAAATTATTGTACTTGGAAAAGATGCTATCTAAAATTGTGCGTGGAAAACATGCTACCTCAGATTAAACTGTTTATTTTATTTTTTTCATTCAACATTTTTCAATTAATTTTGTTAACTTACTACTATAAACGACAAAATCAATATATATTAAAATCTGATAGCTCCGTCTGCGTCGCACTATCGGCCCGAAAAAGGGCCGACTTTGGATTGCAAAGGCTTCGCCCCCGGATCGCGCAGCGATCCCCGGCGAAGCCCGAAGGGCTTCGCCTTCCTAGCTACGTCGCGCCGTCGTATTTACAACCCGGCGTCTCGACGTCTTCGAGGCGATTTTTCCCGTTTTCCGGAAGCCTACGGGGGGCGTGGCCCAATTTTTGTGTGAACGGCGATAGTCCGACACGCCCTCCCGCTGAAAGCTGACGGTCGTCGATCGCCTGGAATCGCGCGCGGTTACGGCTTTTTTATTTTTTATTTCCCCCATTTTCTACGATATTTCATTTAAAACTGTGCCGAAAATACTCATATTCGTCGACCGGGTGCCTTCTTCCAACTTTTTATGTACAAATTTCCGCGAAATCAAACGCGGGATTCGAAATGCGGCCGTAAATACGTTAAAATGCACTGTCTAGGAAGGCCGAAAAATTGTGAATTTTGCCGCATAAAATTTCTTCTTCGCGAGCCTCGAAACGGCGTGCGACTTGGCACAG
>NW_019416926.1:17920-23604 GCF_000390285.2 Anoplophora glabripennis
CCATTAGTAACGTCTGGCAACATGCGGATATGATTCAAGGGTCATTTTTTAGTAAGATTATGAAAAAAAAATTCGAATGAGAATCATGTTCCTAGCGGGAGCAACGATACAGCCTGGACTAATACTTATACATATTATAAAACATACCTACAATATAATATACAAAAAAATATAATAACATAATATATAGTATTAAAAATATAATCATTACAGATTTCTCCATTATTATAAGTTTATTTTTTGAATATTCCTAAAATTTTGGTTTATAGTTTATAACGTATAATAAATTCTAACCCTTAAATATAACGTAAGTACAAATTCTTTCGGAAAAGAACGACACAGATGACTAAAAGGTAGTCTTTTAATTAATTCAAGAAATGTGCTACAAATGTTATTTTTTGTGGATAATTGTTCAAAATTATCTTGAAATATCTTTTCAGTGTTACAAATGAGCTCAACAAAGTTATCTTTTGGCATTTACAATTGTCCAAATAAGGTATCTTCATTTTCATTATTATATAAAATAAAAATCAATCAACTAAATTATACCCACGCCTATGATGCAATTCTTATTACCCGTTGTCGCTACTCGCCTGAACGAACGCCAAAGCCGTCTTTTCCGCTGGAAGGCGGGGCATAAACGCTGCCCGGCGGAATCGACGCTAACCGATCCCGCCAAGACAGTTGGAGAGCTGTATGAGCTGTGGTAGGATCATATTCATGCAAAGTAATAAATTATTGCCTGTCAAGGGATCCAGTGACATTCGCTTTTAAGGGTTTTAGAAATTGAATAATTTCTTTATACATTATGTAGGGACAAAGGGATCAGTTCACGTCTGGCACCCTTGTCCCTACAAAAATTCCTTTATTCTCATAAACTATTTATTTTAAATGTAATTTATTATAAATCCAGTTTGTTTTTTAATTTCCACATATGTACTACATTTTACCTCTGTACGCGCCACTGTAGTTTACTTGTTTTTTGGAAGCGCTCTCTGTTTTACGATCAAGCTCGCCAGGTTAGTATTTGACGTATAACCGACCACTTCGTACACTCGATGCACCTGGGCGACTACAGCTAGTACGAGAACACAATCGGTATGATGCGGTATTTCGGATTTGACATTGAATTTCATTTTAAATTTGAAATGGTTCACCTTACGCCTCCTAAAAATGATGACACGATTTTCCTTTGATAAACGACCGATAACTTTTTGCTCTATTTTGCATCGAATACGATCCTACATAAGGCCCCATATTCCTTAAGACATTTTGTCTTATTTTTTTACGTACTATCAGCCCTAGAAATTGTCCACGGTTTTTTTAATCACCCTGAATATACTGTTTGTTTTAACTGTAATGTTTGCAATTATGCAATGTACAGGGTGATCCATTAACGGTACGGAGCAGCGGTATATAGAAAACTAGATGTGCTACGATTATGGGGTAAAAAATCTATTAACAAATACGGCCAAAAGAAATTAATTTAAAACTTTTTAGATACACTGTTAAACCCTTTAAATGTTTTGTTTGAACTTTTTTTTTGTTATTACCATAGCAACGCCAATATATAGGACGCCATCTTGAAATTTTTAAATTGATGTGGTTTGGGAATAACAATATTATTTTCCTAGATGACGCTAATCAGAAAAGTTTTGTAATTGTCTTCGTTTACTAAAAAAAATAAATGCAACGATATAGGTTTTTTATGGCTTGATAAACCATTAAGGTGGCCCATATCCATGGCCGAGAAATAGTCAAATTTCTGGCGTTTTTAGGTACTGAAATCTTGAAAAGTAAAACATGTAGAACAAAAGTAGGGGTAAGCACAAAAATAAAATCCTTGATGTTTTGTTTATTCATGGTTACCGTTTAAATTTACCCAAATAAAATAATAACTAAAAAAAAGCGTTTGCAAAACATGCGTTTGCATACGTAATTATAAATAAAAGTAAACAATTTTATATGTAGGACTAAGGAAGTAAATGTTATAAGAATATTTACATGTGGAGTTGTATATGAAAAAGGTAGTATTTTCGTAGATTTCAGTACCTAAAACCTTGATGCTTTGATTGTCGAGTTAGATTATCTTTATGGCCAATGGAATAAGTGTCTAGAACGTGGGCTCGTGTGGGAGACATTGAAGATGTTCGAGCCCCACGTTGAGCGCCATGTCGAGTAAGATGGTCATTTGGATTTGTTTTGCCATAGATTTGGGGGGAATCATGGGGACGGTTGTGCGAAGTACCAGTATTACTTAGGCGGAAAGAGCCGGCCATATCAGCTACAACATGGTCGGCTAAGGGATTTTCGCATGGTATGGAACCCGAACGAGATGCGTATTGCTCCCGCCGAGCGCCATTTCGTAAAAATGCTGTTTGCTCTGGGTCGTCCGTACCGACGGTTCCACGATGGGGACCGTGGTCGGACGCATGAAATTCCTCAGACCCTACCAGATGGTACATACGTAGGTTGAACCTCGTCACGAGTGTTTATGGGTGGACCATAAGGTGGTAACTCATGAGGGCTATCTGTCTCCCTGGGTGCGTCCCGAGGGGTGCTCGAGACGGTATTAGAACCCCTCGAGGTAGCGGACCTTAGTGCATAGGGCACTGTGGCTGCGCCGTGCTGTGTACCTCGATCGGTTACCGACTTCGGCCCCTCGGACTCTCCACTGAGCATCAAGATAGCGTTGGGGATGGAGACCATTTCCTCCTTCACCTGGAATGTCGGGAGATCATTCGCCAGCAGACGGGTGTGAGGGCAGTTTGTTAAACCGCTGGTCTCTCCGTGTGGGGGTGACGAGCTCAGTATTGATCATCTTAACAAGAAATAATTTATTTTGTGTTTCTTCCAGGGCACCAATCCTCGTAGCACTCGTTGTCTCTTCGGAGGGATACACTTTACCCCGTCCGACAATGTCTGAGCAAGCTTTGCTCTAAGGTCTAGTAGTTGCACTGATTCTACTAAATGTGGGACTCTCGAGGATGCCCTGAGAAGCTAGGACTACTTCTGTAATTTTGAGTACGCCGCCACAATAACATGCGTACTATGGCTTTCTCCTCTATGAGAGTTGATTTAGCTCTTGGCTTGAATTATAGACTAGATTAGCGCTTGGCTATGAAATGTGCGGGCTACGGGACTCAGAGAAGTAACCGACCGTAGGCTGCCGCGTATGGTGAGGTAGGACTGCCTCGACGAGGGACCTCGTTGGAGGTTTGGCCGAGGAAGGTTGCCTCGAATGGACAGAGCTCAACGGAGTCTGTATGATAGGACTCGATGGAGCCTATGTGTACCGCTGTTCCGAGGTACGGGTCTCGATATAGAGCCGGCACTATCGGAGATGTTCAGTCCCGGACGATATGTCGGTCTCAACGGAGTCTATGTACCTCGATTACGATGCGGGGTCTCGACAGAGCCGCTGGCTATCGTATCGGGTCTTCGCCTCAGGTTGGGCTACCTCGGGCGGTATGTCTCATGAAGCGAGTAGTGGTTGCTAAATACTATGATACCTCGTAAGGTCTTCGTCGGAGGTAGGCAGCCTCGACAGAATCTCGTTAAGCGAGCCTGTGACCACGGCTTAATTAGGCCTATTGTGCGTCCCACTACTAGTCCTATTCAGCAAGTAGATTTGTCCTTTTAACAAAGTCCAAAAACTTCCTTGCTGACACTTCTCTCAGTTCCTTGGATTCCAAATAAGGTCTCCCCAGGAGCGCCATTCTACTACGTGCAAATCCCGGACACTCGCCCAAGATATGCAGAGAAGTTTCATCCGCCGATTCACATCCTCGGCAGACCGGACTGTCTACAAGCTTTAGTTTTAGCTCCAAATGTCTTGGATTTGGTGCCAGGGTTTCTACATCAAACCGTTAAAAGACTTTATTAGACAGTATGCAACGGACAATAAGATTCTCTTAATTAACATAGGCAAGACTTTTACCATAGAAAATATTTATATAATATCATGCTCTATATCGCTTTATTCGCGCTATGTACTCCCACAAATGAACTGCAAACGCCGCGATTGGATGCCGCTCTTCGGTGAAGTGGTGGAATCTGCATGCTTTTTGGCAGAGCGCTCTCGTTCTCTCCGCCAAAATGGTCCATCAAAAACCACCCGTCATCGGCGTCGAATCTCGTGCTCCTCTGGCCTCTTCGGATAGTTGATGTCGGCATCGGGATTTTTTGTTTTCGCCAATTTTGGGAAAACTCCATCCTCGGTCTCGGCTTAGGCTACCGATCATCATCAGACCGCCAGAGAGGCGGGACCCTCACGAGACGGTCCTTTTGACCCAAAGACGGGAAAATTGGAAAGTGTGGTGAAATTATTACCGTCTTCGTAAAAGGGCTTGTTGTGGTTCTGTAATAAATAAATTGTTGAGGTAGCTAAGCAACAGAGTTTTTTATAAAAAGCAGATATCTCTGAATTGAATTTAGAAAACAAATATATATGCACTTGACAACATAAATAAAAAGATAGAAACTTCACATTGCTCATAATTTCCCCAGTATTATAATAAAAAAGAAGATACAGTCCATTTAATTTCTCTTATGGTGAACAGTTAAGCTGCATCATAAGATTTGGTCCTTCGAGCCGGATTTAAAGAAAAATTCAGCCCTAAGTCCCTAAGCAATTTTTAAAAGCTAAAGAAGGTTAATTCCTTATTTCAAGTTTATAGTAGTCCCCCCAAAGAAGTAAATCAGAGAGAATTAATAGCAGAATCACAGTCCCGCTTCGAAGTTGCAGTTCCCTATCTCAGTTGAAATTACAGTTCCCCATCGCAGTTGAAGTTGCAGTTCCCTATCGCAGTTAAAGTTGCAGTTCCCCATCGCAGTCAAAGTTGCAGTCCCAGTCGTAGCTGAAGTTGTAAGTCCCAGTCGCAGTCAAGTTCATTGTCAGGAAGCTAAGATCAGAGCATTCAGTTTCTTCGCCAGAAGTGTGATATCTGAAGTGGAGGTGCGCTCTATAGGTTTATTTAAAATTTATTATAATTGTCATTTTCATACCAGAAAGTTGTAAATTTAAAATCAATTTATCTAGAATACTCAAGTAATAATGGAAGCTTTACGAAAGGAAAGAGCTATTGTTAAATCATCTATAACACGTATTGAGAAATTTGTAAATAAATCCGTTAATGATTTACAAGTAAAAAATTTTTATATCAAAGAACGAGAACAGAACCTAGTGTTATATTTCTATGTAGTGAAGGGTACTTGTAACTGTAATAAGTGACTTTGCAACTTGGACTTACTTTTTAACTTTTTATTGTTCGAGGAATTTAGGATGTACATTGCGACATTACATTATCGCTCCCATTTTCATTCTCGTGCGAGCGGTCGAACTGAGCGGACGTGTTTATTGTAAAGTGAAGTGCATTGCAACGAGCAAGATCTACCTGCCTTTATTAAGGCTACCTGGAAAGTATCCTTTTCTTTCCTCTTAACCACCGACCTAATCCCCGGCTCAAGCATAGAGGCCGTCGGCATCTTTGTTACAGGTATATGTGCCGGGGTTATGCCCAGGTAAGTTTTTACTTTATTTATCAGTTATTTGCATTATTTTTGAATACATTTCTTTAAAATTGCGACCCCCGACAAACAATATACCAGACAGACTAATACACCAAAAGACACGTACGCCCCCGTAAGGGGGCATCCCCACACGACTAAAACCTACACACCCT
>NW_019416926.1:30588-49971 GCF_000390285.2 Anoplophora glabripennis
CCCTCCCGCGCTAGCCTAAGGGCCACCTTAGCAAAGCGCATCCCAGGCTGCATAGCCGCACTACCCTACCCAACCATACCACACATAAACATGACACTACCCCCGGGGTTTACACAGACGAGCCGGCGAAGCAAGAAGAGCGCCAGAAGAAAGGGCCCTAGCCGGCGGGGCCCAGCCAGGACAAAAGGAGGTCCCACAAAGCGCCTACACCGGCCGCATTTGCGGTCGGGGTAGACGACGGATGGGGCCCACCTACGAAGGCTGTCCAGGCCTACACGAGATGAGGCAGGATAAAGAGGGATAATCCCCCTCGATCCCAAATCATTGAGGCCAATTTCTAGCCATAGAATAATGGCGCGGCGGCGCGCTCCCATTTTCTATCTCACATGCATTATCTCTCACTGTAAAACTAAAACCCCTACTTTTCTAATTGACGACTTCCTGGCGCGTAATTTGAATTGTCTATCAGCATATCTGTATGTAACACCCTCCTCACTTGAAATACATAACATATAATACATATCTATAATATAGATCATCAAAGAAGCTTTAGGGATTTTTCTTAGTTACTCATTTTCCATTATTAAAATCTCTAAAATGAAATGGTAACCTAATGCTTCTTTGATGTCTTCTACATACATCTGTAGGTGGAACATCAATATTATGTGGTACATTTTCATTCCGTGGTTGTTCTTCCTGCAATTCATGTTGTAATTCGGGTACAGATGCATTGGGATATGGATAATAATCTAATTCTGATTCTAAATCAGTCTCATTTTGATTTTTAGATATTGCACAATTAAGAATCTGATCCACATGTCTCCTCCATACTCTGCCATCATCTAACTTTACCTCGTAATGCAATTTTCCTATTTTGCTCAAAATTATACCGAAAATCCATTTAGTTTTTCCTACATAATTTCTGACCTGAACTCTTTCCCCCTCGTGAAATTCGCGACAATTTAAGTTTTGGTTAAACTTTATACTTTCTTTCTCAGGTACAAGTAAATCTAATCTTGATCTAATTTGTCTACCGAACATTAACTTTGATGGTGTTTCGTTTGTTGCATTATGACACGAAATTCGGTACTGTAACAATAATTGTTGTACTTTCTGATCTAAATTTAAACTATCACATTGTAATTTTAGTAATGAATTTTTTAAAGTTTGTACAAATCGTTCAGCTTTCCCGTTAGTAGCTGGATGATATGGTGCCGTTAATTTTGAAATTATACCATTTTGACTTAAAAATTTTTTGAAATCATAAGATGTGAACGTTGCACCGTTATCCGTTACCAAAATTTTTGGCAAGCCAAAAGATGCAAAAATTTCTCTACAAATTTTTATTGTCGTTTTTGTAGTAATATAATTTATAACATATACAAATGGGTACTTTGTGAATGAATCTACTAAAATAAAGAAATATTTTCCCATAAATGGGCCTGCAAAGTCTGCATGTACTCTTTCAAATGATTTATTATATGGTTCCCATATGTGTTTTTCAACTTTAGTTGGATTATTTTTCTTTAAATTACAATTTATACAATTTTTTACTACAGTTTCTATATCGTTATCGATTCCTGGCCACCAACATATACTTCTTGCTAACCCTTTCATTTTTACCACACCAAAATGACCTTCATGTAATTCGTTGGGAACTTTTTTTCTTAATAGTTTTGTTATTACTACTCTATCTCCTCGCATTAAAATTCCTTGTTGTAAACTAAATTCATTTTGTTCAATATGGAATCTATCTTTTTCTGGAATATCAATTCCTTCCTGTAAATTAGAAGTAATTTTAACTAAATGAGGGTCTTTTGGAGTATAAAAAGCTAGATCTTTTACTGTAACTGGTAACGTTTCCATGATCTCAATCTGAAACACGTCAACAGTATCATAATGAAATTTTGGTTGATCTACCGGTAATCGTGATAAACAATATGCATTGCTATGGTCTTTTGTGTTTCTGTATTTTATTATATAATTAAAACCTTGTAAGTAAAGTTCATAATGTTGCATTCGCATAGCGCTATAAATAGGTAAGCTTTTTGTAGGCGAAAAGATTTGTACAAGCGGTCTATGATCTGTATACAATGTAAATTTATTTCCGTATAAGTACTGATGAAATTTTTTTATTCCAAAAATTATACCATACGCTTCTTTATCAATCTGAGAATATTTACACTGAGTTTGTGTTAATGTTTGTGAGGCGTATTGTATTACTCGTTCTTCCCCGTTAGGATAAACATGTGAAAATACCGCTCCTACCCCATAGGAACTGGCGTCTGTTGCTAATATGATTGGAAGTGAAGGATCATAATGGACTAAAAATTCTTTGCTTCGAAATTTCTCCTTTGCTAGTTCAAAACTTTTTTGACATTCGTTAGACCAAATAAATTTTGTATCTTTGCATAATAATCTATTAAGCGGATATAAAACAGACCTTAAATTTTTAATAAATTTTCCGTAATAGTTTATCATTCCTATAAATGCACGTAATTCGGTTAAATTTTTTGGTCTAGGCATCTTATTTATCGCATCTATTTTCTCATCTGATTTGTGTAATCCTTGTTTATTAATTATGTATCCGCAATATTCAATATTATCCTTAAAGAACTGACTTTTATCCAAATTTATCTTAATATTGTATTTTTGGAATCTTTCAAATATGGTTTCTAATGTTTTTAAATGAATTTCATCATTTGTTCCAGTAATTTTTATATCGTCTAAGAAAACTGTAACTCCCGGAATGTCCTGTAATATATTTTCCAATATTCTTTGCCAAATTGTAGGTGCAGAAGCAATGCTATATATTAACCTATTACACCTATATAAACCTTTGTGAGTACTTAACGTTAATAGTTCCCTATCCTCGGGTGTTACTTCTAACTGTAAATATGCATTTTGTAAATCTATTTTTGAAAATGACACACCCCCGGCCATATTTGAAAATAATTCATCGATAGTATGGATGTTCATCGATTTGTAATTGTGGGTTAACTGTGACCTTAAAATCACCACATAAACGAATTTTATTATTATTTTTTAAAACTGGTACTACCGGTGTAGCCCATTCTGATGTACTTATTTTTTCCAAAAAGTAATTTAAAAGGTACACGACGTGCTTTGACAAATTTAGGAGATGCATCGTGTTTCAAAGTTAATTTAGCTTGTAAACCTTTTATACCTGTTAATTCACCATTAAATATTTGACTATATTTTTGAAATAATTGGTTTAATTTGCTTTCAACACCATCAGATACTCGAAATACCGTATTGAATTGAATTAAATTTAACTGCCTTATCCACTCTCTTCCTAAAAGTGGTTTCCGATCGATTTCTGTAATGTACAAGTTTAATTCGTATGTAAAATTATTATGAGGAACATTCATAGTTGCATAACCAATCACACCTAAATTAGTATTGCAGTACGAAATTAGTTTTAAATTGGTTTCAGAGATGGCTAGACTAGGGAAAAGACAACTGAACAGACTCTTACCTATTAAGGTTACTGCGGCTCCACTATCCACTTCAAATAGAATTTCTTTATTATTTACTTTTAAGTTAATTGTATATTTTTCCCTAAATGCTGAATCTTCTACTTTAATATTTAAAATCTCCTCCACCTGGTTAACTTTTCCTTGTTAGGATTTGTTTTCATACAAACCCTCTGCAAATGACCCTTCTTACCACACCCATTGCATTGAACATTTGCGTTTAAATTGCACTTGGTTGCCAAGTGATTTTTTCCACACCTGTAACATATAATAGCATTGTTATTATTAACACTTGTATGTTTCTGTTCTACTTTGTTTGAATTTTTAGGATTTGCCCACTTTTTTACATCTTCACTATTTCTTGAATTTTGTCTACCACTATTCTTCTTCACAGCAATACTTTTCACTGTAGTTTCACCATGTAACTGTCTCACATCTTTTTCCGATATTTCCATGCTCGTGGCGATTTCCATTGCAGTCTTTAATTCCAGGTCCTTCGTCTCAAGCAAGCGTGCTTTTATGCGCTTCGAACTTAGGCCGAAAACAAATTGGTTTCTTATCGCCTTATTGAGGTATTCACCAAAATTGCAATTTATGCTTAACTTTTGTAAGGCATGGCAATATTCTTGTATTGTCTCCCCTTCATTTTGTTTTCTTAGTTGAAATCTGTAAATCTCGGCAATTTCCAATGGGACTGGAGAATAGAAATTTTGTAACAGGCCCACTATTTCTTTGCATGTCTTAGACTCTGTTTCCTCCGGAGCTAATTTATAGCACAATATGTCATACGTATGTGTTCCCATGTAATGTAAAATGAAAAATACCTTCTTGTCATGAGGCGTATCGAAAACTGTAAAAGCGCCTTCTAAACGTTTTACCCATCTTGGCTATGTAGTTGTTGCAGGATTGAAAATTTCAACAGTAAATGCTTGTACGGTCGGCGCCATTTTTTTCTTAAACTTGCACGTATACGTATAGCTTCTTTGACTCGGGTTCAACGATCCTCGTCGCCACTTGTTGTATTTCTATGTAGTGAAGGGTACTTGTAACTGTAATAAATGACTTTGCAACTTGGACTTACTTTTTAACTCTTTATTATTCGAGGAATTTAGGATGTACATTGCGACATTACATTACCGCTCCCATTTTCTTTCTCACATGCATTCTCTCTCACTGTAAAACTAAAACCCCTACTTTCCTAATTGACGACTTCCTGGCGCGTAATTTGAATTATCTATCAGCATATCTGTATGTAACATATAGTGATTCTCAAAATGAAATTGAATACTTGGATGATTCAGATGAACAATTAAAAGATAGAAAAATTGTTGAAAGTAAATTCTATAGCACGTTAGAAAAGATACAAGAAGCAATTGAGTCAAGAGAATCAGATAAATGTGAAAATTCAATTCAGAATCGAGTAGAAACACAAAATATAGCCATAAAATTTGATGTAAAACTCCCCGAAATAACTATTCCTACATTTTCTGGAAAGATGTCAAATTGGCTGTCATTTTATGAAATTTTTACTTAACTAATAATAAATAATTCGCAATTGTCAGAAAATGAACGCTTCATATATCTTAAAAGTTATTTGAAAAATGAGCCTTTGAATTTGATTAATAACTTACCGTTAACTAATGACAATTTTAAAACAGCACTTAAAATTTTAGAGGAAAGATACTCTAATAAAGTTTCAATAATAAATTCACATATAAAAAATCTTTTAGAAATTCCTTCTCTTGCAATTTTCAAAGGACTACAAGAACAGCATTTCATAGCAACGCAGCACAGAGTTCGAAATCTAATTCCCAGTTCGTTAACAAATGTTTATACTTATTGCAAACAACAGGATCCCAAAATTTATAATTGCGCAAGGTTTAAAGAAATATCACACACTGAAAAGGTAAAGTTTATAAAATTAAATAAACTTTGTTTTAACTGTTTGGGTACAAAACACATCACAATAAATTGCATTGCACGAGGTTGTCGCATTTGATCGAAAATACATCATTCACTACTATTACATACACTACATATTGGAAGTCTCCAAAATTCTTAGTTATACAGGGTGGTCCCGAGGTAATGGGCCAAAACTCATGGGTACATTCCCGAAGCAAAAATATTGCGATTTAACCGAACTTACCTTAGTACAAAAGTTGATAGTTAAAGAGATACAGGGTGTTAAATGTAAAATATTATTTTAGTTTATTTCCATTTATTTCTTAATAAATACAAATATCTACACAAAATTTTGGGGTTTGGGGTTCTTTGGATAGAGGAATTGAAATTTGTTCACATTTTGGTTATAGTTCATAGAGGGTGCCAGCTGCCGTAGATTGAAGGTGTTGGAAACGACATAACTTTTTTGTACTTTAAGGTATCTCATTTTTGGTTTCAAATTCTTATTTTCCAACTTTTTAACACAAAAAAGGTGGACTTTATGAAAGTAGCTGTCTCGCACCGTTTCCGAGATATTTGGCTTTGAAACTTCCAATGCTAATAGTTGAAATAATTAAAATAATTTAGAAATGTAGAAAACAAGGATTTATTTAGAATTAAAAATTGTAATGAACAGTAAAATAGTAAACATTACTAAAAAATACGCCTTTTTGACAATAATTGCTCAAAATGTCCACCTCTAACTTCAATATATTTATCAACACGTTTATTAAAAGACTGCCTTATTTTAAAGTATAAATCCTTAATGCGTAATGACTTTGCAGCATTTAAAACCTGCTACTAAAGTTCTTCTCAAGTGTTTATAGTTTCTCCATAAATAACTGATTTAATGTAACTCCAAAAACGAAGCATTCTATCTCACATTTATTTATACGAGTATACAATTTAATGTGTAGGCTAAGATATAATTTTAGAAATAGAAATAAATAGAAATTAGCATACAAATGACAGCAATAAGACAAGTGGAAGATGTCAATTATTTGATTTTCGTCCAAATCCTACTTAAGAAACTTTACCGCTAAATTAATAATACCTGTAGGTACTTAATTGTAATTTAATGCAACAGCATTGGAAGTTTCAAAGCCAAATATCTCGAAAACGGTGCGAGATAGCTACTTTAATAAAGTATACCTTTTTGTGTAAAAAAAGTTGAAAAATAAGAATTTGTTACCAAAGATGAGATACCTTAAAGTACAAAAAAGTTATGTCATTTTTAACACATTCAATTTACTGCAGCTAGTTCCCTCTATGAACTTTAACCAAAATGTGAACAGATTTCAATTCCTCTACTCAAAGAACTCCAATTCTCAAAATTTTGTGAGGATATTTGCATTTGTTAAGAAATAAATTAAAGAAAACTGAAATAATATTTTACATTTAACACCCTGTATCTCTTTAACTATCAACTTTTGAACTAAGGTAAGTTCGGCCAAATCGCAATATTTTTACTTGGGGAATCTACCCATGAATTTTGGCCCATTACCTCGGGACTACCCTGTATATTGCACAAAATAGTCAGAACGCAAATAATTCTTCACCTCACACAAGTAATGAGAATCTCACTCACTCTCAGAACACTGTTAGAGATTCTCGCACATTTGATTTATACACACACAATAGTAATAAAAATAATACTCCTCACATCCACAATGAAAGTTCTACTCACTCACGCACAGTTGATTCACTTACACAAAATGATATCAATAATCCTTGTTCCTCAAGAAGTTTAGACAATACTCAAACAGTTTCAGCTTTTTCTACAAAAAACTCCCAGATACTTCTAACCACAGCACTTGTAACACTATATTCTTCAAATAACGAGCCAATACAAGCACGAGCACTATTAGATGGAGGTAGTCAGACTTCATTTATTACAGAAAAATTAGTCACAGATCTTAAGTACAAATCATATACAAGAAATTTGAAAATTTCTGGAATTTGTGATAACAGAACAATTTCTAATAAAATGGTAAATCTCATTATTCACTCAAATGTGGAGAAACATGTAAGTTTTCCTGCATCTTGTGCAATTTTAAAAAATATTACTCATAAATTACCTCAATTTGTGTGAACACTGACGCGCTTGAAGATTTTTTTGTAACTATTTTTTTTACATTTTTAAAAATTTATACACGCTTCCATCACCACTAAACAGGTATACACCACATAAACTTTTTTTTTTAGCATATAATCTTCGCGATCCGATAGGTCTTCAAAGTTCTGGAGTAAAGACGCATTTAGCCCTCTGTGCTCCCCTACTATTACAGATGACAAAGAAATAAGAGGTAAAAAAAATATATGGCCAAGGTTAATAAAAAACGATATATTTAGTTTTTTTATGGTTTTATTGGCAAAAATAAAAAATGCGGGTCTCCTAAATTTGTCTTAAGAATCTATGACCAAGTTTTGTTGCATTAACTTCGGGACACCCTGTACATAATTACAGAGAGAATGATCAAAAATTTGATGTTTAATAACACATTAATAGCGATTTCCTGGTAAACGGTTAGATTTATCGGCATGAACAAAGAGTACATATTTTTTTCTGATATTGTTTCTCTTTTCAATAATGTTTAAATTTCTGTGATGTCTAGAAAGAGAAAAAAGTTATGAACCAAACAAATTTTGAATTCTAGGTAAAGTGCCTTCTAGCGGCGCATAATGAAACTTTTCTCTGACTGGTCCAATAGAGCTTCATCTACTTAGTGGGTGTGCCAAATGAGAGACTAATCGAACATGAATTAAATAAGTTATTTAAATAAAAAAATTAAAAAAAAAATGAACTTCGACAAGCTGTAACTTGCAAACAATTGACAATTCGAAAAAAATTTTCGTTACATACTGCTATTATTTTAATCCATAGAATCACCTCCCGGAGTTTCCTGACGGAGTTTCAACACGACATGTATTTCCCTGCAGCTGCACGCGCTAAACTTTATTAACGATTTTTGTTACTTCGGCTTGTGGAAATCGGCAGATTATATTTTTCCCGTTATCCTTGAATTATTTCCTTCAAAATAAAAAACCGCGCTCGAGAATGTCGAGGTGACGTTTTTTTTTTTGCAACTTTGTGACCTTCCGACTGCCTTACGTCACGTTCAAATCGTCAGATTATTGAAATGCATACTTTTCAGCATGTAATTAACCCATCACATCTTAATCTGACGCGCTCGAGTATTTCCAACTATCGATTTTTTTTACTATTCTGATTGGCTGCCCTACACGCGCGGCCTTATATAGAGGACTTAGATATGGTGGAGCTACTCAACAGGGTGCAAGGTATCCCTCATATGTTAATCTGCCGCGCTTGAGTAAATCCCAAAATCCCGTCTTGATGACATCATGTTAAAAGGATATCAAGTACAACCTGATTTATATGACATTTCAACCGGTTTAGACTTTACAAATTTGTAATAAATTTGGATATAGAAAAGATGTATCGCCAAGTTAAAGTAAATCCTTCACAAAATTTTTTACAAAACATACTTTGGCGAGATAGTCAATTTGAACCTATAAAATGTATCGAATTACAAACTGTAATCGCGCCGTATTTAGCGAAATTGCCATTAAAGGCAAATCTAAATACCCATTGGCGGCTGATGCCCTGTTAAATCAGTGCTTTACGTAGATGATATTTTGTATGGAAGAGATAGTTATGAAAATTTGATGATTGTTTATAATCAATTAAATGAATTACTTATTCCCTCGAATTTTAAGTTACATGAGTGGTGCTCAAACTCAAGCGATTTCTTGAACAATATTTATTCTCATAATTCCCCACACAGCACAATGACATTCGTAGGATGTATTGAGGATAACTTTTCAGGATGTATAGGATAACCTCGGTACACGATCACCTCAGGATGGCTATCTGTATGAGATTATCAGGTTATCAGTGGATCAAATGAAGACGTCCTAGGCTTTACTGTGTATGTCCTCAGGACATCAGCCGGGCTATTGTCAGGTTATCAGTGGATCAAATGAGGAGAACGTAGGCTTTACTGTTGATGTCCACAGGACATTAGCTGGGCTATTTTTAGTACTTATTGGGCTAATATAATATTTTTTATTCAAAAAAAATATTGACACAAGAAAATGAAAAGGGAAATCTGATCATTTATCTATTCGGTTATAAAAATATGTAATATGAGATTAGATTTCTTTGAATACCACTGGAATAAAAATTAACAATACAATATTTTGGATCTGTTGATTAGATTCGTCATAAATACGTGAAGGGTAGTTTTAAAATTCTCTTTTCATGAGATTTAAAGACATTTTAACATTTTTCTGTAAGAAGTATTCCATTGTTGATACATGTATGTATTTTTTAAACATTTTACTCACCCACTTACTAAAATCTGGCGAAAAAATTCTGTAACATAGCCACCGGCAGATATTTTTCTGTTTAAGACATACAAATTTTCAGAAACATCTCCAAATTATTTAGATATACCTACACATCAATGGTTCATATTATTCATAAAACTGGTTTGAGGCATTTTTTTAAACTGGAACAAATAAGACCTAAAGTACTTCATGAGAATAAAATATAAACTTTAACAGCACTTATTTTTAAACTGAGTTCTTGAATAAAAAAATAAAAAATTAAACTGAATTTTTTTATTCATTGCACATTATAAATATAAACTTAAAAAGCAAATTTCACATGTACTTATATATATATATATATACATAAATCAAATCTTATTTCTATGATACATATAAACCAACTTTTTTATTACAGAATGTTAACAAAGTTATATACACCACTAAGTTATTATTATTAATACAAATGTATTATATGTATAACTATTCCTTATGTGCTGTTGATCTAGTCTCTTCTTATAGTTTTGTGCTTGCCGTGGCATGTTTTAATGCTTTCTCCATTATCTTTTTCTGGTCAATTTTTTGTGTAATGTCCTTATGAAATTCCAGCTGTAAAACGAGTGTAATTACTGCGATTACATAACAAAATACAGGGAAAATATCAAACATCACCATCTGACTCATAAAAATCCTTCAGGCATTCAAATGTACAGATGTAAGGACTGCGATTATGAAGTCCTTGTGAAACTCCAGCTGTAAATTTGTAGAAAAAATATGTTAATAATACATTTACATTGTAGACAAGTGACAAAACAAAAATTTTCATTAAATACATTTAACAAGACTAATCTAATTTCATGAACTATGCATTATAATCTGTTGATATCAAATTTAAGCTATTCTAGTAGATAATACGTAATTCTGCCTACGATTTATAATGTAATCCTTATAACTCACAATGTTGGTACAAATATTATAGACAGAGAACTATAACAAATTAATTAAATTTATGGGTTACAATCCAATCCTTTGTCAGTTCACCTATATACAACACATTCAGAACTAAAAATTATAGATTTGAACATATTATGTAGATTTGGTGATACCACTTATACACATCTATTACATGGTGATAAAAACTATACTAATTTTTGAATGGTATTAGGCTCTATATAAAAAATATTTGAAAACATGTTTTCACATGTTTTCAAATTAGTTCACAATCCACATACACAATAAAGATAGATAATATGTCCAGTAAGGTGTTAGGAATATCTTGGAATCCAAAACTAGATTCTTTCTCTTTCATATCTCCCTATAAAACACAAGAAAGTAATTTCACTAAAAGAGAGGTTTTATCAAAGTTATCACAAATGTTTGATCCACTAGGTCTGATAGGACCAATAGTAGTCATTCATCAGGAAAAAAATTATAATGCAAAGGATTTGGATAAGCAAAATAAATTGGGATGAACAATTAGATCCACAAACACTCATTCATTGGAGAAAATTTATAACAAATATGTCAGATTTAAATAATTTCAAAGTTCCTCGTTATTTATTTGGTAATTATGACATTCTTACAATTAAATTGCATGGATTTGCAGATGCTAGCATCAAAGCTTATGGAGCTTGTATATATTTAAAGGTAATTTACATAAATAAGACAATCTCTTGCAACTTAATTTCTACAAAATCAAGACTAGCACCAATTAAAACAATATTTCTGCCAAGTCTTGAATTATGCGCCATGGTACTCCTTGCAAAATTAACACAAATAATATTGCCAATTTACCCTCCTAGGTTCAAGTTTGAATCAGTAAATTTATGGACAGATTCACAAATTTCTTTACACTGGATAAATTCACATGCCTCACGTTGGTCTACTTTTATTAGTAACAGAGTCTCAAATATACAAAATATTACGTCAAATCACCGGTGGCGTCACATAAAATCTCTTGATAACCCTGCAGATTGTTTATCTCGTGGAATAACACCAAGTGAATTCATCAAATCAGATATATGGTGGCATGGTCCAAAGTTTTTGCATCAAATCAATTTAAATTTACATAATTTTGATTTTATTTGCACATTAGAAAATCCTCCTGAAGAAAGAAAAGGATTTTTAACAATTAATCGAAATTTGGCTTATGAATATTGGAATGACATATTTAATAGGTTTTCTTCATTTATTCGTTTACAAAGAACAATTGCCTATGTTTTAAGATTTATTAATAACTCAAAACTGGATTCAGAAAAAATATTTGATTGTCTTACACTAGAAGAATTAGATAATTCGCTTTTTGTGATTGTGAAAATTCTGCAAAATAAATATTTTCCAAATGAAATTTCAGATCTTCAGTCTAACAAGACAATATCTAATAAAAGTATTGTTTCATTAAATCCATTTTTAGATAAATCTAAGATTCTACGTGTTGGTGGACGTTTAGCTCATGAAGAAATATCTTATACACAAAAACACCCGATTTTATTGCCATCAAATAATCATGTAGTCGCACTATTGCTAAAAAGAGAACATTTGAGATTAGGTCACGCAGGTCCACAAACTGTGCTTTCTAGTATTAGACTCACATTTTGGCCCCTTGATGCATTAAGATATGCAATAATTAATGCCTAAAGAACGCATTAAAAAAAACATGTTTTCAAATATTTTTTTATATAGAGCCTAATACTTATATATACTGTATATGTGGTATCACCAAATCTACATAATATGTTCAAATCTATAATTGTTAATTCTGAATGTGTTGTACATAGGTGTTCTGACAAAGGATTGTAACCCATATATAAATTTAATTAGGTAATTTATTAGGTAGAATAAACATATAGGTTAGAATCGTATATAGTATTAACTAATTTGAAAACATGTGAAAACATGTTTTCAAATATTTTTTATATAGAGCCTAATACCATTCAAAAATTAGTATAGTTTTTATCACCATTTTAATAGATGTGTATAAGTGGTATCACCAAATCTACATAATATGTTCAAATCTATAATTTTTAGTTCTGAATGTGTTGTATATAGGTGTTCTGACAAAGGATTGTATTGTAACCCATAAATTTAATTAATTTGTTATAGTTCTCTGTCTATAATATTTGTACCAACATTGTGAGTTATAAGGATTACATTATAAATCGTAGGCAGAATTACGTATTATCTATTAGAATAGCTTAAATTTGATATCAACAGATTATAATGCATAGTTCATGAAATTAGAATAGTCTTGTTAAATGTATTTAATGAAAATTTTTGTTTTGTCACTTGTCTACATTGTAAGTGTATTATTAACGTACTTTTTCTACAAATTTACAGCTGGAATTTCACAAGGACATTGCACAAAAAATTGCCCAGAAAAAGATAATGGGGAGAGTATTAAAACATGCCGCGGCATGGAAATGAGAGACTATAAAAAGAGACCAGATCAACAGGACATAAGGAATAGTTATACATATAATACAAATAATAACTTAGTGGTATATATAACTTTGTTTATATTCTATAATAAAAAAGTTGGTTATATGTATCATAGAAAGAGTTTATTATATATATAAGTACATGTGAAATTTGCTTTTTAAGTTTATATTTAGAATGTGCAAGGAATAAAAAAATTCAGTTTAATTTTATTTTTTTATTCAAGAATTCAATTTAAAAATAAGTGCTATTAAAGTTTATATTTTATTCTCATGAAGTACTTTAGGTCTTATTTGTTCCAGTTTAAAAAAATGTCTCAAACCAGTTTTATGAATAATGATTGATGTATATATCTAAATAATTTGGAGATGTTTCTGAAAACTTGTATGTAGTCTTAAACAGAAAAATATCTGCCGGTGGCTATGTTACAGAATTTTTTCGCCAGATTTTAATAAGTGGGTAAGTAAAATGTTTAAAAAATACATACATGTATCAACGATGGAATACTTTTTGCAGAAAAATGTTAAAATGTCTTTAAATCTCATGAAAAGAGAATTTTAAAACTACCCTTCACGTATCTAATCAACAGATCCTAAATATTGTATTGTTAATTTTTATTCCAGTGGTATTCAAAGAAATCAAATCTCATATTACATATTATAACCGAATAGATAAATGATCAGATTTCCTTTTTCATTTTTTTGTATGGCAATATTTTTTTTGAATAAAAAATATTAGATGGAGTGGAAATGGCAAGCAAATGTTTTGGAAATTAGGTACGTATTTGACCTATGGAAATATATTTTAATACCACCCTGTAATTTTTTTTATTAGCCCAATAAGTACTAAAAATGTGCTGTACATAGCCCAGCTAATGTCCTGAGGACATCAACAGTAAAGCCTACGTTGTCCTCATTTGATCCACTGATAACCTGATAATAGCCCGGCTGATGTCCTGAGGACATCAACAGTAAAGCCTAGGTTGTCCTCATTTGATTCATTGATAACCTGACAATGTCCGGTATATAGCCAGGCGGATGTCCTCAGGACGTCAAAAGCAAAGCCCAGGCGGTTCCATTTGGATATCCCTGGTACATCCTGAGGTGATCGTGTACCTATCCAAGGATATCCTATATATCCTGAAAAATTATCCTCAGTACATCCTACGAGTAGGGTGTTTTAGCGGTTTCAATGTCTCCTACCTCCACTTTCTGGCTTGGGATGACCTTGAGGCCGAAGGCCGATGACGATGGTGTATGGATGACCTTGAGGCTGAAAGCCGAAGGTGACGTAGGTTGGTGACTTTCATTTGACCTTTGCATTGCAGTTAACCTTGAAATTAGATTTGTATGGTGTGTGAGAGAGGAAGTGATTGACATGAGAAGATGACCTTCATTTGACTTTGGCATTCCCGTTAACCTTGAAATTAAATTCGTGTAGTGTGGTGTGAATAAGGAAGATTGTTTATGACCTTCATTTGTCTTACGTTTTAAACATTGCAGTTAACCTTGAAATTAAATTTGAAATATGTCTATCGGTGTGGATAAGTATCTTATGAGGGTGTGGTGACCTTGAGCTAGTTCAGAAGACGAAAAAATATCACATTATGTGACGTTTAAACAATGCATTTAACCTTGAAATTAAATAGTTGTTTTAATGTTGTGCATACATTGTGACGTGGTGCAGTGTATCTTCTATATAAGAGAGGAGATCAAAGTGAAGAATTACATTTCGTTGTGTGCCAACCCTGCAGTAAGCGTCTACAATAGTGTAAATTTTTTGTCAAAAAAATTTTTGAAGTGAGAACAATTATTGTATTTATTGCTGACTAGATATTACAGGGAATTATAATATAAAAATGGCATTATCAATTTATGAATTAAATAAATTAAATAGTAATATTAACGGTGAGTTCAATGATATTATGCGAAGGTCAGTTTCCTCGTTGGAAATTGATTATTGATATCCGATAAAAAAACTATCTTTTGTCAATACGCTTTTTGGAAAGTCCATTTTAGCTATATTGTTTGATGAAAAGTGTAATTTAAATTTCAAGTGATTTTACCAAAGAGGGTTACAGAACACATAACAGAGGAAGTAATTTACACTATTTAGTCAGTAAAATAATATAAGGTGGCTTCTTTGTTAATGTTTTATAATTCCTATAGGTAATGATCAATTTGTTATAATCTTATCACTACAATACCCGTTTTCATATCATTTTTTTTTTATTTATAGAACAACTATTGAAAATGTGGATGCATTATGCTAGTCAAAATTGGACCGATGCTGAGGACCTCCAGTCAGCCGTAAAGAGATTGATGAATGAGCTAGATTGTGTGGCAATAGATTGTCTTCACGCATCTAATTATGACATGAATTACTGCTTCTCTGAAGAAAAAATTAAACAGTTGGAGGAGGATTATGAAAAACATCGCCGTGGTGCATCATTATGTAGTAATTATTTAAGTGAAACTATAAATTTGGATAATTTTTGTGTGAAAATGGTGGAGATAGGACTAAAACAATTTGTTATTTCTAATTTGTTGGATTATCTACCATATGCAACTGTTGTAAAATACAAATTAGCAGCTCAAGAAAATAATGCTGGTAATGAAGATGATATATAACATATCATTAAATTTTTATGTAATTTATATATTATCTTAAAATTGTATAATATTATATATCTAATATTAACAAATTTTATTGTATTAACTATTTGTCTATTATTGTAATGTGGAATAAACAACATAAATATAAATATATTTAAACTTTTATTGTTGTCTTATTTGTTAAATGAGAGGAGAAAAAAGTATATAAATAGCATAATTAACCTTGAAATGACATTTGTCTAATGTTAAATAGGAAGAAATGATACATGAGGAGATGACCTTCAGTTGACATATTTAAATGCTATTTTTAAATATTTCGTTATAGTGTGACATTAGCTCTAAGTTCATAAGTTTGTATCGAATTTATAGAATTCAGGATGTAAAAAGAGAAAAGAAATAAATATATATTAAAATAATAGTCAATATATAGTTCTACAAAGTGTTTGTTTGTAAATGATAATAATGCATAAATAAGTAACTATTACAATTCCTAAAATATTCTGCTGCCCTCGTATGCCTGCCCTCGTATACATAGTCATCTATTTAGCGGATGAAAGAATAACTAACGAAACGATCAATAAAATAGCCACGCCTTACTTAAAATGTCGGTTAAAATAATATTCAAATATATAATATAACCTTCAAATTACACTAGAAGCGATCGATATTTTATAAACCACGCCTACACGGGAGAAATTCAAATATTTTACGATTGTGGCCTTGAACGAATACCAATGCCCAGCTTTTCAACGAACGAATCCAAATAATCCACGAGAGGAAAAAACGCGCGAAAAAGCACATGGTGTTTAACTTAACCTTGAAACCACTTGTACTTCGGCACCAAAATAAAATTTAAATATGTCGCTGCCAACAACGTCTTGTTCTATAACTTTACCTTCAAGCGAAACGATCAATACTTTTGGCCACGCCTATTTATTTCGGCGGTTAAAATAAAATTCAAATATTTATATAGGTACATAGCTTAACCTTGAACAGACTGCGATCGCCTACGTTTGGCGCTAAAATAAAATTTAAATATGGCGCTGTTGATAGCGGTTTGTTATATAAGTTGACCTTCAAGCGAAACGATCAATAATTTTGGTCACGCCTACTTCGATTCGAGTTAAATAATTCAAATATTACAAGGTGGCCTTGAGCTAGCTCTAAGTAAAATATATGCACATTAATTTTTGTTTTGTGTGCAAAAACGAAAAAATATCACATCGTGTGATGACATTCACTTGATTTACCTTTAAAACATTACAGTTAACCTTGAAATTATATATGTATACTATGAATTAGGACATTCATTTGAAATAGGTAGATCTATTTATATAAATGCATTTTGGCGCTCAAAATAAATTTAAAAATATCGCACTAACAACAAATTTGCTGGTGTTTTAAAAAATGTTGCAGTTAACCTTGAAATTAAATTTGTTTGGCGCGAATGATACCTACAGCATGTTATATGACCTTGATTTTAAATGTATTCAGTTAAATGTGACAGATAAATATTGTTTGAGAATGTCACCAATTTGGCTTTGAAATTGGTGTGATATTGGAATGAATACAATGCATGCTTGAACAGCTGTATATATAAGGAATGGAGGATGTATGAAATTCATTTGTGAATAACGGTCTCAGAGTGATATATACTAAAAAAAAAACGAAATATGCTTTTGTGCGGTGTCTGTGGTAAAACCTTTACGCGTAGTGACAACTTGCGTCGCCATGAAAGGGAATCTTGTACTCCCAGTGAACCTATAGCAAAACGGTTGAAATTATATGATGAGCAATCAGCGAACAATCAAACAATTAAATGTTGTGATAAGCAAATACCCAGGAGTCAAATACATGCACATCGAAGGTCATTGGAACATATAACATTGTGTTGTACACCTAAATCTGATGGCATTCAAATTATTAATACGGCATTTAAGTGCAGAATAATAAGTTACAGGGTGTATAGTGAATCAAAACATACAGACTTTAATGAGTTTTTTAGTCATGTGAAACCTAAAATAATAAGTTTGTTGGGGGATGTCATTAATGTTCATAAATCCATAAAAGTGAACATGGAAACGTTCTCAAAATACATTCTACTTGCGACATAAAGTCCTTTAATAGTTCCAATAGGATTCTGGACGAGTCTGTGAATTTAGATGACATTTTACAAAAATTTATAGATATGATGACATCGCAAACAAGTGAATTTGAGGAGAAAGATTCTGGTAAGCAATTATTAGAAGACGAGAAACAAAGGTCGTTTACTTATATATAAAATTATTGTTATAGGTTGGGCCATCGAGGAAATACTGTATGTGGAGGTGAACATAAATAAGAACAGTCCGCTTAGTGGATCCTCTTATATGAAGTTACCCAAGTTTGTGGAGGACAAGAGAGCGGTAATAAATATAAAAAACCAAGATGACTGTTGTTTTGCATGGGCAATAACTTCAGCCCTATATTCACCGAGGGGACCAGGCCATGAGATGGCCTCATATCCGCATTTTTCGTCGTTTTTAAATTTGGTAGGTATGGATTTTCCAGTTAAATTGAAAGACATATCAAAATTTGAATCAATGAACAACATATCTGTGAACGTATGCGGTTTAGATAGCACATTCGGAAAGAATAAGCTAAAATATGAAATAGTGGGACCTTTGCGTTGTTCACAAAATAAATTACGATATAACGTGAATTTGTTGCTTATCACTAAGAAGTGTGGCCAAAATCATCACTGTACCGTATCATGTTCGAAAAGTTATTACTGTTGGATTAAAGATTTGTCGAGGTTGGTTTCTAGTCAGATTTCCAATCACAAAAATAAAAAATATTTTTGTGACGGATGTTTAATGTATTTTGGTAACGAGAGTCTGTTATTGCGACACCAAAGACACGATTGTAATCATATTTACACCACTACACCTAGTTTGGAATTGCGTGTAGATAAATTTGGCAAAAGTGTTCCGGAAAATGTGTTGAAATTTGAAAATTTTGAAAAACAAATGAAAGTGCCTTTCGTGGTGTATGCAGACTTTGAGTCTATTTTAAAACCTATTGATACATGTGAACCCAACCCCGGAAAATCTTATACATGCAAAACTTTCATCCACGAGCCATTTTCGTTTGCTTATTTGATAAAGTGCTCTTTCGATGATTCACTATCGAAATTTGTGTTTTATAGAGGGAATAATGCGTCAAAAATATTTGTAGAACGTTTAGAGTCAGATTTAACCGAAATATATAACAATTTTTTGAAAAATATAGTGCCAATGACAGCTTTGTCTGAGGAAGAGCAGAAAGATTTCGATAATGCAAAGGTTTGCGCCATATGTGAGAAACCATTCGAAATGTGGCAACCAAAGATAAAGGACCATTGCCATTTAACGGGAAAGAAAAGATTTGGGGCCAGTCATTCGGTTTGCAATTTAAATTATAAAATACCGAACTTTATTCCCATTATATTACACAACTTTTCCGGATATGATGCACATTTATTTGTACGCGAGTTGTGCTCAAATAAAGATAAAATCGACGTTATT
>NW_019416926.1:51107-75634 GCF_000390285.2 Anoplophora glabripennis
CGTCGCGCTTCGGTGGCGTTCCCATTAGCACGACCATACATGAAATGCATGTCTGTTAATTCTGCGTTAGAGTAACCAGCCATAGCGAAAAAAAACTTGTGCACTGAGAACAACTGTCAAATACGTACTGTTTAGTTCACTAAACATCAACCAACTATTATAAGAAAATACACAACGTTTTTGCAAAATAAAAAAAAGGCTAGAAAACATAAAACATTTCATATCTCCGCAACCGTTACTTTGCGGACCCATGTTTATTGAGACTTTTCTGCTTATTTTGGTTCATACTATTACCTCCTTAAATATTTTACACTCTTTTTTTTAACACCCTGTATACTTGAAATCAGATGTGTTAATATTATGCGATGTATTTGAAAACTTTAGAAAAGTGTCTTTGAACAAATATAAACTGGATCCATGTCAGTATCTGAGCGCACCTAGCTTGGGGTGGTACGCCATGTTGAGATTAACAAAAATAGAGTTGGAGCTTCTGACTGACATTGAAATGATACATTTTTTTAAAAAAGGTATTCGCGGTGGAATCAGTCAATGTTCCGGTAGAAAACATATCGCAAATAATAAGTTTCTTCCAAATTTTAATCCAAACGAACCTTCGTCTTTTATAACATATTTGGACGCGACGAATCTATATGGGCATAGTATGTCACAGTGTTTACCAACCGGGGGATTTACGTGGTTAACAGAATCCGAAATCTCCCAGTTGGATGTTATTGATATTCCAGACGAAGGGCCTTATGGTTATGCATTAGAAGTAGATGTAGAATATCCTAAAGAATTACACGATGCTCACGCGGATTTACCGTTTTTGGCTGAGAATATGGTTCCACCAGGTGCAAAATCGAAAATTTCCAAATTAATTCCAAATTTAAATAACAAAAGTAAATATATAGCACATTTTAGGAATTTGAAAGTTGCAATTAGAAACGGTTTGAAGGTAACGAAAATACATCGCGTAATTAAATTTAATCAGAGCGCTTGGTTGAAAGTATATATCGATCTTAACACAGAAATGAGAAATGCCACAAATAATAAATTCGAAAAAGATCTCTATAAATTAATGAACAATGCTGTGTACGGCAAAAGCCTAGAAAATGTTGATAATAGGAAAGATATTAAACTTGTAACTCATTGGGAAAAAGTTCGTCAATCGTTTGGGGCTAACACGTTAATCGCTCGACCGAATTTTAAGACATGCACAATTTTTTCAGAAGATTTCGTGGCTATACATATGGGCAAATTGAAAGTTAACTACAGCAAGCCAATATACCTAGGCTTTAGTATATTAGAATTATCTAAAACGGTGTTGTACAATTTTTTTTACGACACAATAAAAACTAATTTCGGCAATAAAGCTTCTTTATTGTATACTGACACCGATTCGTTAATAATCAAAATTTATACCGATAACTTTTATGCTTTTATGAAATCGAATATAGATCGCTTCGATACGTCAAACTACAAGGATGGAAATAAGTTTGATGTTCCAGTATCTCGCTCGATATTGGGCAATTTCAAAGACGAATTTCCATCTGATCCAATAACAGAATTCTATGGCACGGGAGCTAAAGCATATTACGTAAAATCCATAAATAGTGAATTGAAAAAGGCTAAAGGGGTTAAGAGGTCTGTTATAAAAAACAATTTGACCGTGGACGATTACCAGAAAATCGTAGATCGGGGCGGTTTAATTTTCAGAAAAATGAACTCTTTCCGAAGTGAGTTACACAACATTTATACGGAATTAAAGAACAAAGTGGCTCTCTCTCATTACGACGATAAGCGTTTCATCATTCCCAATACTGTTTCAACTTTACCCTGGGGTCACAACGATATCCAGTTCTATCAAACCGAATACGATAAAAATTTTGATTGGTTCGTGACAGTCATAAGCCAGACCGCTGGTATGAGTAATTCGGAAAACAATTTACAAAATTTAATTCGGGCACTTGAAGAAATTGTCGAATAACTGGAAAATCCATAATTATCAGAAAAAAAATGTATATTGTTGTATATATAACGTAATTTTATATTATTTTTAATAAAATGTATCTAACAATTATATCATTGCATGTGTTATTTATATTATGACATAATTTATATTTAAATGTGTTATTGTAAAGTGTAGTGTTATTTTAAATCGTTATGTAAATTGTATATCATATTAGTGAATTTTAATGTATTAAATATTTCCCTCTTATTCTTACAATTATAATGTGTTATAAATAAAATAAATAAATGATTTTAAACTTTTATTATTGACTTATTTGTTACATGGGTACAGAAAAATACATATAAATAGGTTAGATAAATATATAAAAACACTAAATCTATTACATATAAATAGGTTAGATAAATACATAAAAAACATTAAATCAATTACATATATAAATACATTAACACAAAAAAAAAATTGTTGCAACTTGTACAATGTTCGTTAGATTACTTAAATCCATTATGTACAGAACCATCCAAAGCATTGTATGTCAAGTAAGTATCGTGAATTATCAATGCATAAACTCGTGTATTGTCAGGAAAATGTCTTTTTCGAGTTTCAAACTCTAGTTTTATGTCTACAGTGGATGATTTCATGGCATCTGGTTGATGTGAACAATCTATAACAAATAGAGGATTTTTTCTGAATTCTCCAATATCCATCATCGGTTCATGATTATATTTATCATAGAAACTGCATCTAAAGTTTTCGTAGGCGTAGTAAGCTGCGGAATCTAGTTTCTTTTCGAAATCCAAATTCCAACGTTCATACGGATACACTTCTGAATTTAAGTATAACCGAATATTGCTCATATCTGCATGATTGAATTGTGTAATATCCTTGGTTCTATTATCATAGCAATCAGTACTTTGGAAACAGATAATGATATATCGAGGTCTTTCTAAACTGTTTGTTGTTTTTATAGCCCAGATATCAGTGGCGGTTTTTCGGAGTGTTGGTAATTCATATAAATCCCACATACGATATGCCATCTTAACTGTAGCATTAGCGCCACCTTTATTAATACGATTTAATAGTTTTAATTTTTGTCTATCTTCAGGGACAATATGCCTTATCTTCCATTCAATTTTATTAATTTCAAGGTCGGCATCGACTTCTCCGATATAACAATTCTTAAAAGATCGGGCAATTATCAGTATAAGCTCTTGCTTGACATTGAGAATGCTCCTGGTATAATCTTCTGCAAAACCCATAAGATATTTTAGAGGTAATTTCCCACTAAAAACATGTGTTGTTATATCCAAAATATCTTGTTTTTCTTCTGTTAGTCCCCATCCGTAAGATAATAGCGATTTTAATTGCATTTGGCCCCATGAAACCATTGTTTTCATTGTTGTTGTTATACCAGGTTTTCGAATGACGGCTACTTGCTCTCCACCCATTTCATAACGAATTTCATCGAAAAGAAATGCTAATGCGTTGTTGGATAAGTAGCACACTTTATTGGCATCGCTAGGGGTAAATTTGCCTTGTATATATATGTAACTTTCGGCAATGTCAAGAATAAGATCTTGGAAGTGAATAGGAATGCGTATCTCATCGGAATTTCTGTAGTACGGCGATCCATATGGTTTGTATGTATGTTCGTGTAAACTCACAAGTGAATTGTCGAACAACGGTTCATCAAACACATCCAACTTTGCACTTGTCGACGCCATTAATTACAAATATTTAGGTTTAAGCTTTAACCCAATCGACTGAAGAAAAATACGATCTCTAGTAGACAACTTAGGTGTTGACTGTTTAACGTTCTTACGTGGAATCACTTTTTGCTGGTGATGATGATGATAACGATGACGATGATGATTGTTTTCTATGATTAAGACAAAACCCTATTCCGTATCGATATATCAATTTAATTCCTTTAGTTCTAGTTTCACAATAATTTTCTCACTACAAAAATGCTACTAGAATACCATTATCATCCAATATACGTAATGTAACACTTAGCACGCTCGAGTGTCCAGATAATGTGAATGTACGGGACATGACTAACGCATATAACTTGTTAGCACTTTATTTTATTGTTGTTTACAGCAACAATTCAGACGTACTTCATCTCTTGATATTGGGGGGGAACGTCATATTAACCCTTGCAGTAAGATTATTCTCGGATGATACTGTAATATCACGTACATTGCAGTAACAGCACAAAAATTTTCTTGGTGCAGGTCCATCATTCACATCAATAGACTGGGATGTGTTATCATCACTGTAATGCTCCAAACAGTATTGATATTTCAATATATCAATGTCATTTTTTAGATGTTTTGGTAATTTATCCCACACCCATGCGATTTCCTTAGTCAATTTTGTAAGAGTTCGATGCATGGAGAAAGCTCGTACAGAATCAGCCATCCTTTTAATTTTTTCACGCTCTTGATTTGGTGTTGTTGTACAATCCATTATTACTTAGAAATTTTAAACACAAATGTCCACACCACACTGTATTGTAGCTCTGTTGACGCTCGTAATTATAATAAATTTTTATTTTTGGGTTTGATTTTATGTAGAAATATTTTACAAGCTCCTTGGGTGGGGGGAGATCTCCAAAACTGTCGTAGTAATTAATAATGTTACCGATTTTCTTGTATGCCACCCAATGAGTTCCCTGACCATTTATACTATCTAAATTCAAAACAGCCGATTCGTTATGTCGGGCACCTCTCTCAGGAAGATTGTCTCGCATAAATACACCTCGAAAATATGGAATTTTTAAGATATCTGCATAATAGATAATATCTATATTGCTGAGAGCTCTTCGAGGTAGAGACTTTAGAAGTTTTTTGAATTGCTTGGGTTCAAATAAAGCCCTAAACCTGTTCGATATGGTTTTAAATATAATCCTTCGCCATTCTTTCCCAGGGATACAGATTCAATTTTTTTATTATTTGTTTTTTCAGATAGTCGTTGATTGGCATTTCTCACTTCGTTGATTGTTTTATATATACCTGCAGCACTGCCAGCTAAACTTCCCAACGCCGATAGTCCCGCAAATATTGGAATTAGGGGTAAAACTCCACCAACTTTCGGGATCGGTATAATTCGTGGGGTGCGAATATTTCTTTTACCCCCCGATGATTTCACATATTTTCGTGCTGCTCGCAAAGCGAATTGTGTTGCTTTTTGTGCGTTATTAGAAACGAAACGTTTACCACCAGCTTTTCGTATTTCATGTCGTACTTTGTGAACAATGGCACCCCCAAAGCTGACTTTTTTAATATTCTTCTTCTTCTTTTTATTTGTCTTCCTTTTGGTAACTGATTTGGATTTACAACCCATGCCTAGACGTTGTTTCGCCTTCATTATATTCGTAACTAACCAAGCACCTGCCTTTTCTTTCAAATTAGCGTCCTTTGATTTCACTCTGTTCCATGCACGTTGTTCTAGTTCATAATCTGCTTTATGTCGTGTTGGTAAATCTTTATAATTCTCGTACTTTTGATCATGAGCCATACAAAAAGAGTCTAATTTGTTTTTTCCAATATCCCCACGCGCTAATCGCTTTTGAAGTTTTGTTCCGGGTCCACAATACTGATAGCCCGGTAAATGTAATTCAAACGGTAGTTTATCTATCAGAGAATTTACAAATCCTTTTCCTGTCCGTGACACTTTATGTCTAGATTGGTTGACGAACGGCATTAAAATGAGCAAAAAGAAATAATCAAATATATTTATTTATAAAAAAATATATATATTTGACATAAACTAATTACAGCGTCGACGCACTTTGAATGCTAGCTATCAATTAAATATTGAGCACACAGCTCATTCCTAGTTATATAGTATCCAAAACTCAAGCGATGCGGGTTGTAAAACAGAAGGATTCATTTATAGTGGATAATTTCGATGAATATGTGGGAAGTGGTGTAAATGTTAACAACAATCGACACGGGCCGCTACTGCCTTCATCAATTAGAGCTCTGCTTATCGGGCCTTCAAATTGCGGCAAGACTAACGTTATGATTTCTCTAATAACACATCCATATGGTCTACGTTTTGCAAATATCTATTTATACTCCAAATCACTGTATCAACCAAAATATGAATATCTGCGTAAGATTTTAAACCCCATTGATGGATTAGGATTTTATACGTTTAACAACAATGTTGACATTGTTGAACCCTCTGAAGCTAAACCGAACTCTGTTTTTATATTTGACGACGTTATATGTGAGAAACAAGATATTATTAGATCATATTTTAGTATGGGTAGACATAAATCCATAGACAGTTTCTATTTGGCCCAAACATATTCTAGAGTGCCGAAACAACTAATCAGAGATAATTCGAATTTTATAATAATGTTCAAGCAAGACGAAATGAATTTACAACACATATTTCAAGATCATGTATCACCAGACGTTACTTTCAAAGAGTTCCTTAGCATGTGTGCAAAATCCTGGGAAAATAAATATGGATTTCTGGTCATTGATAAAGACAGAGAAATAAAAGAAGGTAGATATAGAAAAGGTTTGGATAGTTACATATATCCATAACGGATATAGAATTTTTGTGTTAATTGTGATGGAACCGATGATGGGTACACATCAAAAAATGAATAAAGCAGTGATCGATAAGGAAGAAAAAAATGATAGTGAAATAGAGTTGAAACGCAAATTAATAGAAGCAACCGATTCTGTTCGAAAGAAATTCAACTATATAAAAAACAGGCATGTTGAAAATCAAATGGCCTTGGAAAAAATATATGAGCCACTAACGAAACCGTTAAAAACAATTTCTGATGCAACTCAAGAAACAAATCGTAAATTTTATTCTACACAACAATATCTAACAACACCGCTTAAAAAAACCACCAGCTATAGTGCTTTGACGACTGAAACGCCCAAATTTGAGTCAAAGAAAACAATTATGGAAAATTCTTCTTTTATGGAAACACCGCCATCATCAACAATAGCAACACCTTCGAGTTCTGGGACATCTAGCGGTAGTGACAAAATACCCCATATAGTTTCAATTTATGTGGCAGGTGTAAGAGCTGGTGAATCTTCCTATGACACCAAGTATGGAGTGTATGTTGATACCGATACTGGAAAACTAAGTATGGGAAATACCGAAGTTCGATTTCACGGCAAAAATATCACATTTTCCAGAAATAATAAAAAACTTGGAACCTATAAAGGAAATCCTCAATTATATGATTTGCTCTTTTTAAAATTCCCCCCTAATGTAAGTTTTGGTGGATATGGGATTAACGATGAAAATAAAAAAATATTTGAAGAAATATTATATATAACGAGTGCAGCTTATAAAAACTATGATGTAGCATCAGGATACAATTATAGTAGAACAAAAAAGTATACTGAAGTCATAAAACCGTTGTTACATCACAGAATGACAACTCGATCTATACAAGGCTCAGGTATAATACCAAATAGAAAAATATACACTGGAAAAAAGGTAGACTACATATATTGGAATAAACCTAAAGAATTAATCAATCGCTTACGTTTACTGTGGAGTTCTAAAATGGCTGGTCATTCAGGACACGAAAATGAGATACTATCCATAATAGAGGAATTGAGAGAACAAGGAATTATATATTAAAAAAAATGAAATTATACATAATTTACAATATATAAACAAAGCATTACTTCAGTTTTAGTCAATAAAATTGTAATTCGGACACTATAGAACGATGGGCTCCATTGACAAATTTGGACGACGAAAAGTGGCTAGTTGTATAAGTTCCCGTGGTCCGCAAGATGTCGGATTCAAACTTACGAATGAAAAACAGTACGATATTCAAGGTAAACAATTAAAAAACATTGGTGAGCCCACAAACGAAAATGTTAGAACGAGTATGCAACACGTAAATAAAATTATAAATGATTGTAAAAAAGACACCCTCAAGGCATTACAACAATCCGCCAATCTCATAAGCGATAATTTGGTGGCTTTCGTGAAGAGAGAAAGAGCAGAAATCGTTTTAGAAGTTGTTAAACTGTTTAAAATTTCTCAAAATAAAATGGAAGAAGAGATTAGAGATATTAAAGTCAAATTAGATGAATTAAAAAATGACCTTGAAAAGAAATTAGAAACGCAAAATAATTTGGTAAAAGATATGGAAAAATTTGAGGAAATCCCTGTGAGACATCATGCCTCCGTTTAGATCATAGTTATAGATTGACACGAGTTATGTTAAGGATATATAATAAAAAAAGGAATAATTCGTCGTGATAAGACATTTCAAAAAAGAATGGGGAACATTTACGTACGTACTGTTCTATTAGTAAACTTGAATCATAATGTTCATTAGTGACACAAAACGACAAATTGTCAACGAATTACACAAACCGGCACGAAGAAACTTTTGCAGGAGGAGAACTATCATTAAAGGGTATGCAGACCTTTTCCAAATAGACTTGGCTGAAATGCAAGACTTTGTAAAAAAAATAAAGGTTATCGATATATACTTATAGTAATTGACTGTTATTCTAAATATGTGTGGACGAAGCCGCTAAAGAAAAAAACAACTGACGAAGTTTCTGATGCAATGAAAAAATTTTTTCGAGACGCTGTTATTACCCACGCAATCTGCAGAGCGATCATGGACTTGAATTTTATAATCGACAATTCTCCAAACTCATGCATCTGCATAAGATAAACCATTATTCTACATTTAGCACAAAAAGGCCGCAATTGTCGAACAGAATATAAGAACTTTGAAAACTTGGATATATAAAGAGTTTTCAGCTAGAGGTAATTATGTGTGGATTGATATTCTACCAAAAATTATAAGTTCGTATAATAATAGAGTTCACCGTACTACTGGTATGAAACCCATCGATGTAAAACCATCCACAGTATTGAAAGTGTATAACCACCCAAAAGTTGCCCTGAAACCAAAATTCAGTTTTGGAGACATCGTTCGAAGCAGCAAATTCAAAAATATTTTTCAAAAAGGATTCACAGCAAATTTTTCAACAGAGCTATTCAAAGTGATTAAAGTAAATATAACAAATCCAACAACGTATGCGTTAGAAGATATGCAAGGTCAACCGATCAAAGGATGTTTTTATGAGTGGGAATTGTTGAAAACTAAATATCCCAATGTATATTTAGTACAGTCAATATTGAAGAAAAAAAATAACAATACTTTTTTGCAAGTGGCTTGGACTTCCAGCATCCCAAAATTCTTGGATAAATAAGGCAGACTTTGTTTAATCATTATTATAAAACACATATTTATAGTTAGCATTAGGTATTATTGTCTTTTTGTGAATGGTTTTTTGTAATGAATTATTGTAATAAAATTTGTATCACTGAAGGTTATAATAAAAATAAACAACAAATATGATGAGTTTTATTTTTATATACATAAATTTCGGATGGTGGTAAATGGAAAAAATATATTTACTGCATATAAGTAATTACAATATTGTTTTATGTATCAAATAATTTTGAAGTAATCACACCAATATCAAAGCCAAATTCTCAAGGTGACATTCTCAAGCAATATTTATCTCTAACATTTAACGGAAAATATTTAAAATGAAGGTCATATAACATGCTGTAGGTATTATTCGCGCCAAACAAATGTAATTTCAAGGTTAACTCCAATGTTTTTAAAACACCAGCAAATTTGTTGTTGGTGCGATATTTTTAAATTTATTTTGAGCGCCAAAATGCATTTATATAAATAGATATACCTATTTCAAATGAATGTCCTAATTCATAGTATACATATATAATTTCAAGGTTAACTGTAATGTTTTAAATGTAAATCAAGTGAATGTCATCACACGATGTGATATTTTTTCGTTTTTACACACAAAACAAAAATTAATGTGCATATATTTTACTTAGAGCTAGCTCAAGGCCACCTTGTAATATTTGAATTATTTAACTCGAATCAAAGTAGGCGTGACCAAAATTATTGATCGTTTCGCTTGAAGGTCAACTTATATAACAAACCGCTATCAACAGCGCCATATTTAAATTTTATTTTAGCGCCAAACGTAGGCGATCGCAGTCTGTTCAAGGTTAAGCTATGTACCTATATAAATATTTGAATTGTATTTTAACCGCCGAAATAAATAGGCGTGGCCAAAAGTATTGATCGTTTCGCTTGAAGGTAAAGTTATAGAACAAGACGTTGTTGGCAGCGACATATTTAAATTTTATTTTGGTGCCGAAGTACACGTGGTTTCAAGGTTAAATTAAGCCAAACACCATGTGCTTTTTCGCGCGTTTTTTCCTCACGTGGATTATTTGGGTTCGTTCGTTGAATAGCTGGGCATTGGTATTCGTTCAAGGCCACAATCGTAAAATATTTGAATTTCTCCCGTGTAGGCGTGGTTTATATAATATCGATCGCTTCTAGTGTCATTTGAAGGTTATATTATATATTTGAATATTATTTTAACCGACATTTTAAGTAGGCGTGGCTATTTTATTGATCGTTTCGTTAGTTATTCTTTCATCCGCTAAATAGATGACTATGTATACGAGGGCAAGCATACGAGGGCAGCAGAATATTTTAGGAATTGTAATAGTTACTTATTTATGCATTATTAATTACAAACACTTTGTAGAACTATATATTGACTATTATTTTAGTATACATATTTATTTCTTTTCTCTTTTTACATATTGAATTCTATAAATTCGTTACAAACTTATGAACTTAGAGCTATGGTCACACTATAACGAAATATTTAAAAATAGCATTTAAATATGTCAACTGAAGGTCACCTCCTCATGTATCATTTCTTCCTATTTAACATTAGATAAATGTCATTTCAAGGTTAATTATGCTATTTATATACTTTTTTTCTCTACTCATTTAACAAATAAGACAACAATAAAAGTTTTAAAATATTTATATTTCTGTTATTTATTCCACGTTACAAGAGACAAATAGTTAATACAATAAAATTTGTTAATATTAGATATATAATATTATACAATTTTAAGATAATATATAAATTACATAAAAATTTAATGATATGTTATATATCAGCTTTATTACCAGCATTATTTTCTTGAGCTGATAATTTGTATTTTACAACCGCTGCATATGGTAGATAATCCAACAAATTAGAAATAACAAATTGATTTAGTCCTATCTCCACCATTTTTACACAAAAATTGTCCAAATTTATAGTTTCAAATAAATAATCACTACATAATGATGCACCACGGCGATGTTTTTCATAATCCTCTTCCAACTTTTTAATTTTTTCTTCAGAGAAGCAGTAATTCATGTCATAATTAGATGCGTGAAGACAATCTATTGCCACACAATCTAGCTCATTCATCAATCTCTTTACGGCTGACTGGAGGTCCCCAGCATCGGTCCAATTTTGACTAGCATAATGCATCCACATTTTCAATAGTTGTTCTATAAATAAATAAAAAATTATATGAAACGGGTATTGTAGTGATAAGATTATAACAAATTGATCATTACCTATAGGAATTATAAAACATTAACAAAGAAGCCACCTTATATTATTATACTGACTAAATAGTGTAAATTACTTCCTCTGTTATGTGTTTTGTAACCTTCTTTGGTAAAAAACACTTGAAATTGAAATTACACTTTTCATCAAACAATATAGCTAAAATGGACTTTCCAAAACGCGTATTGACAAAAGATAGTTTTTTTAACGGATATTGTGTATCAATTTCCAACGAGGAAAGTGACCTTCGCATAATATCATTGAATTCACCGTTAATTTTACTATTTATTTTATTTAATTCATCAATTGATAATGCCATTTTTATATTATAATTCCCTGTAATATCTAGTCAGCAATAAATACAATAATTGTTCTCACTTCAAAAATGTTTTTGACAAAAAATTTACACTATTGTAGACGCTTACTGCAGGGTTGGCACACAACGAAATGTAATTCTTCACTTTGATCTCCTCTCTTATATAGAAAATACACTGCACCACGTCACAATGTATGCACAACATTAAAACAACCATTTAATTTCAAGGTTAAATGCACTGTTTAAACGTAAATCAAGCAAATGACGTCACATAATGTGATATGTTTTCGTCTTTCGAACTAGCTCAAGGTCACCACACCCTCATAAGATACTTATCCACACCGATAGACATATTTCAAATTTAATTTCAAGGTTAACTGCAATGCAATGTCAAATGAAAGTCACCAACCTACGTCACTTTCGGCTTTCAGCCTCAAGGTCATCCATACACCATCGTCATTGGCCTTCGGCCTCAAGGTCATCCCAAGCCAGAAAGTGGAGGGGGAGACATTGAAACCGCTAAAACACCCTACTCCTACGAATGTCACTGTGCTGTGTGGGGACAAATAAAGCGAATTATAAAAAATTGCATTACATGTTTTAGATTTAGAACTCGATCTTGTCAACAAATTATGGCAAATTTACCAATAAATAGAGTTTCCATAGCGCGACCATTCCAAAGAATAGGAGTAGATTATGGTGGCCCATTTTTTATAAAATCCTCAAGATTACGTAAGGCGCCAGTTATGAAATGTTACATTGTAATTTTTGTGTGCATGGTTACAAAGGCAGTTCATATTGAATTAGTATCAAGTATCTACTGAATCATTTTTGTTAACTCTTAAAAGGTTTATTTCTCGAAGAGGGAGTCCGACAATAATATACAGTGACAATACTATGAATTTTCTCGGATCTAGAAATATTCCAGAAAATAGACTTTCTTCTTCTTTTTGGCAACAATGTGCTCACATTCAACAAATTTTTTGGAAAAGATGGTCTAGGGAATATCTTAATCGTTTACAAAATAGACCTAAAGGGCTCATACCTTCAAAAATTTTAAAAGTCAACGATTTAGTTTTATTAAAGGAAGACAATATTCCACTTTTAAATTGACCACGCGCAAGAATTATTGAAGTGAATCCCAGTGCTGATAATAGAGTGAGATTAGTAAAATTAAAAACAAAAGAAGGAATTTTTACAAGATCAATTTCTAAAATTTGCCTCTTTCCATATAATGATTAATGATTAAATAAAATTGTTAGTTTTTGTTGAAGATAAAACTTCAACGCGGGGGTGTATGTTGTGGTTCTGTAATAAATAAATTGTTGAGGTAACTAAGCAACAGAGTTTTTTATAAAAAAGCAGATATCTGAATTGAATTTAGAAAATAAATATATATGCACTTGACAACATAAATGAAAAGATAGAAACTTTACATTGCTCATAATTTCCCCAGTATTATAATAAAAAAGAAGATACAGTCCATTTAATTTATCTTATGGTGAACAGTTAAGCTGCATCAGGGCTTATGGTGTTCTTAATACTGGATGGATCTCGTTCAGAAGTGGTATGGTGATGCACGGCATAGTGTAGCACCGTGGTTGGTGGGTTCGGCCGAGATGGTGCGGACACTTCCGACGGAAGCTAAGAAAACGTAGGATCCTGTTTTGGATTAGCTGGCCGTTAGTCGTCGCACGATTCGGTTCGAATTTGGAAATGTTGACCACAGAAGGAAGCTCTACTGTGATTTTGGGGTTTGGCCGAGATCGTATGAGCGGAACGGCTGAAAACGCGGAAAGCGTAAAATCCACGTTTCCCCGTATAACGGCGTTGTTGCTCATACGATTCGGACGAAATTTTAATACGGTAATGCCAGCGACTTGAAGAGTGCTGCATTAATTTTTGAGACCGATCGCTCAAACGGTTCTTGAATTATGGGCGATAGCGTCCTTAGACCAATTGGAAAGATGAGTCTGTTTCCAAATATCGTCCTCGAGCGCGCCAGGGTTCGTCTTCAGGTTGCGGACGTCGCTGCTATAGGCACAGATCGCGTTATTGGCAGACCCGGGCGAGAAAGGCCGCGGTGTTGGAGAGATTGGAAACATCGGTGAAATTGGTCTTCGGCGGCGCTATCGCCGGAGGGATCGGTTTGATTTCATAGGGCGACGTCTGCGCTGAGATGCGAAGTCGCTGACTTGCGTCTCGGACGGCATCGAGTCCGATGGTGAAAAATGTACCGCGGTGAAATTACCCGTCGCTTGGCACGGCAACGGCGCCGGCGTCGGCGCGGAGGCGGGACTTTTCTGATTGGATTGGAAAGGTAGGCTGTTTCGCCTCCTTTCCAACCTGATGGCCTCAGGCATGTCCGCGGTTACAGGACGACGTCTGGGAATGTACAGGGCGTTAGAAAATCCTGAAGATCGCTCGAAAGCTGGAATATGTCATGATCGTTTTTTGCACCTGTTTATTCGTTTTACTGCGGCGTATTCGAAAATACCCAGATGGCATGACATATCATTCCTATTATTTGATAAGCTTTAGATTATTCAGTTATTACATGTTTGAAATTATTTATCTTTGTGGAAAACACCAGTAATTACGTGCTGTAAATTACCTTTAGCTGGAAAATTTTTGCGGAAGTTTTGATATTCTGCAGTTTTACGTATTTTGAGCTTCTTATTTCAAATTTTTTATTTGTCACCTCGTATCTTTGCCGCCGGAGCCGCCATAGATTGGTAAAAACAGAGATTTTTAAAGATATCTCGTTACTCGTTGCTTTTATAACAAAAATAGTTATGTAACAAATTAAAGACCAGGAAATTTGATACAAAATAAGTTCTAACCATTTTTTTCATAGAACCGACTCGTTTTGGATAGGAGATTAACAAAGGTTACCATTTAACATGCAGTGAAAAGTAATACTTATTTCCACACCACCATGAGGTAGAGTATATGGCGCGTTTTTTTCTGTGGCTTCCCCAGTAGGCTTAATGAAAATGAAATTACTCTGACGGACCAGTTTTATCGATGTTTTTGATAGTTGAAGGCAACGAAGTGTCAGAGTCGTGTGGGATGAATTCTTCTGGCGCAGTAGCTTCTTCTCTACTTTTTGTATCGATCTCATTACATAGTGGTTCTAAGCTAAGTCGTATCCGTGCCTTTATCGTCGTCATTATCTTCCAAAGCTTGGGGCATGTTATCACATCTATTGTCACAGTTTGAGCAAATTATAGAACAGTTGAGCCCTGCTTTTCTACATCCAAATACTCCCCGACATCCTTTCTTGCATTTACAAGAAATTAGTTTAAGTAGTTCTGAAGCAGATGCTTGGAGTGTAGTCAGATGGACAAGACCATTTTTGTCTTTCTTCCATCCACATTGATTTGCAAGTTTCCGGTGGTGTCCCGACTTTAAGTGAAACACACTGTATAATCACCAAATATCAAAACTTCCGCACATTTTTCCAGGTAAATTCACGTGGTTACTGGACTAATATGTTTATAACAAATTGATTTAAATTTACTCATATGCATAATTTACTGTAAAATTTACAAATAATTTTTGTAGGTCAGTGGCGTAGGAATGGGTAGTAAAGAGGGATTTTTTACCCCAACTTCTACGCCAATGAATCATTTTTAAATTCCGTAGACAATTCTACATACAAAAAATATATACTTGTTGAAAATCGGTATAGGGTATCGTTTTACCGAAAATCTCAGTTGAGTGGGAGATGGTTTTCCTTATAAGAAATTTAGTTTCTTAAGGATAGGAAATAAATTTTAAATTAATATTATTATAATGTCACGCATTAACTTATAATTCAAAACAATATTAAATCTTTACATCGGCGAAACGACTGGTAAATTCTAAATATAATATCTTGTGTATTATTTATCGCATTCGTAATGTGGTGAATTCACCCTGTAAGATCTTTTTTTTTTGTTGCACTACAGTGCGGTGGACAGTATATTCAATGGCACTTCCACTAAAATTTCATTTGTGCCAACCCGAAGCAATTATAGGTATCCCTGCTCATTCAAGTCAGTTAGTTTCAAACAAATATAATTTCTTCAAAAAATTACATCTACATATTAATAATTTTAAATCTGCGCTGTGCGTCCATTACACTATCCGTACTAACGATTGCCATGAAAAAACAACTAAGCAACAATACACTTATTTGTCATCTGGAACTGTCATTTTATTTTTAAGATTTGAAATATTAAAATAGTGTTTGTAAAAAAAAGGTTGAATATTCGTCTTTTCGGAAGAACGGTCTCCCATTCAACTGAGATTTTCGGTAAAACGATACACTATACCCATTTTCAACAAGTATAGGTACCTACCTTTTTTTATGTAGAATTGTCCACGGAATCTAAAAATGAATCCCAAATGATTATTAGGTCATTGACGTAGATGTTGGGGTAAAAAAAATCCCGCTTTACTACCCATTCCTACACTACTGGCCTACAAAATAAATTATGCACCTGTGCAAATGCAAACACCACACCAAATTTGAATCAATTTGTTATAAGCATACCAAAGATTTCGTAAATAATATGATTTTAACAGCCGACCAATACAGCCCTGTACAGTGAAAACGGTGAGACTTATTATTAGACCCTAATTCTGAATTATTTATTGAGTTATATTCGTGGTTAAAGCTTGATTCACTCGAACTGAAACACACTGTATAGCACCACAGACAATATAGCTTATTGCTCTAAGCTACATATATTGTCTGTGATAGCACTAACCTTCAGATCCGTGGATACCTCGTATTTTCATTTCGTCTCGCATTATACGAGTAAGTAGTTGCAAAATGTAGTACTCTACCGTATTAAATTAGTCAGCTTCATTTGTTACAGAATTTATATAATTTTTGTAACGTGTAAGATTGGCTTTTCTTTTACTATTTACTTTCTTACTTTTTTAACTTTTTACTTTTTTAAAGAATTTTTATGTAGTATCTACTCTGTTGCATATTTGTTTAGTAAAACAAATAAGCAAATAAGTATCTATTTTAAATAAAGGAAAGAATTAGAATTAAAATCTATAGTTTTTGTTAGTAGGTGTGACATATTTCATGTTATGTAATTGATATTAAATAAAATAAAATATACCCACATAATGTTGGCTTTATGAACAATTGTCATCCGTTTCCTTTTTTCTCGTTTTATAAACTCTAGTGCCCATCTTGCAAATCTTTCCGTATTTTTTCGTGTGATAATTTTTAAGCTTTCTACAACTCCATATTTCAATTCATGTTCTAACATCGCGTATTCTCCTTCTGTATTTTGTCTAAATAAAAAAATGTCTAAATTGGGATATTTACATCTTACATTTGGATAACTTTTACAATGTACCAAGTAAACAAATAGATCTAAATGCGAACGCAACGTTACATTTGATGAGGTATCTGCTAAAGATGGAATATGACCCTAAAATGATAAAATTTCGAAACATAGTTAATATAATAAATCAATGTTATCTGAAGATTATATACAGGATATATCGTAATTGCATGTCCTAAAGCATATTACGATAATGAAATTTGAAATTTCATAATAATTCCGAAACGATTTGAAGTAACATCTTGAAACTTATAAACCGATTCGGGACATAATTTAGTGGTATCGCCGAAGAAAATAAAATAAACAATGGTGTAGATATGGGGTTAGTAATATCATTTTTATATGTATATGTATGTTAGGTACCTAATAAATTAAGAGTACGAATCTTTTTTTTAATCATGTATAATTTTTCGAAGTAACAGTCCTAAGTTTACAAATAAAATGTCTTGTACATTTTTTTGTGATGTATGATTTCCTACATAATTGCAATTTTTGATATCCTTGAGTTAAAAAGTTGTTGATTGTTTGAAACAAAGACCCGTAAACAATTTTTATAAAGTTTCTGCTCTAAACCCAAGTAAAATAATTGTACCTACGACCACTACTGTAAATACTTAAAAACACACCGTCTGCGATCAATGTAAGATTCCTATTACGTACGGTAAAAAAATCGCACAGTTTTCCTAGCAACCGCCTAGCAACGGTCAATACAATACTGTTTGTATTGACCGTTGCTAGGCGGTTGCTAGGAAAACTGTACGAATTTTTTACCAAGCAGTGCGATTTTTTTACCGTACGACGTAATAGGAATCTTGCATTGATCGCAGACGGTGTGTTTTTAAGAATTTAAAGTAGTGGCCGTAGGTAAAGTATAGTACGTAATACGTGGTGTAATGCAATTACGCACTCATAGAATTACGCACTCGCCGCTACGCGGCGTCGTGCGTAACTTTTCCATTCGTGCGTAAAATGCTTTTTACAACACTTATTACGTAATATACTATTACGTTTGACGACTAAGCCATTACCTATGCAATTTGTGTATGCTGTGGAAAATGTTTTTTAATTTCGATTTAGGAGAGAAATTTTATAAAAATACTTACTATTAATCATTTATTTCAAATAATTTATCGTCCAATATGCCACTAATTCATCTGTGTACTAATTCCTTGCTTTTTGCTACAGAGAAAGTTGCAAATATTTCGAAAACAATACCTCCTGCTAAAAATTTACAAGCAGTTTTAGTTAGACAGAATTTGTATAACGTGGTTAAAAAAATTCCCATTATTATTTTTTAAATACAGAAACGACGAAATGACCCACTAACTACATCATATCTTCACCACAGATTAAATAATCTGTGTCTGTGTCTGACTATATTATGTCTCGAATCGATTTGTATTACACCTGTATGTTTCAAACATATATTTCAAATCTTTTCGGAATCTAAGAAATTTCAGAATTAATTTTAGAATTTTGCAAGGTCGTATCTTTGTAAACACTGACTAAAAACAGTTTATAATTTTCCATTCTTAATATGTTTTGCGACATACAATTACGGATTATAAATATTGCTACTACAGTTGTTAATATACAGGGTGTTTCTGAAACAAGTGCATTCCTTGAAAAGGGTGACAGACGGCACGAAAATGAACAACTTTTATCAAGTAACTGATGGTCTAAATGCTTCAATTTTCAAGAAAATGAACCATAAACATGCTGACTTTGTGGAGAAGTGGGTGTATCTAATAGTACCGTGTGGCGTGTACTATGGGAACTATGGGAATAATTATTACACCTCTGTCATGTACAAAGGGTTCAGGCATTAAATAACAATGATTTTCAGTCTTGTGTGTTTTGCCAGTGGTTTCGACACCAAATAGCACAAGATCTGGATTTTACAAGCAAGGTGTTTTTTTACGGATGAATGCTGTTTTACTAGAGACAGCAAACTAAATTTTCACATCATTCACTATTGTGTGATGCAAATCCTCACGTTGTACGATTCCAGCAACGGTTTTCAGAGAATGTGTGGTGAGGTGTTTTTGGTGACAGATTACTCTGTCCGATAATATTACCCGCACGTTTAAATGGTGCTGCTTATTTAGAGTTTTTTAACAAACGCCTTTACAAATCCATGCCCAAATGTTGTTCATGCAGGATATAGTCCCCTTCCCAGGTTTCTCGTGTAATTTGTGAATTTTTACATACCAACTTTCCGGAAAGGTGGATAAGACGAAATGGACCTATACGTTGGCCAGCACGAAGTCCGGCTTTTTGTGAAACAAAATGTGTACCGAACGCAGCAGATCTTCAACAGCGTATTTTTGCTGCAGTTAATGAAATTCGACAAAATGCCGGGAGTATTTGCACGTATGCGGACTAATTTTGGCCATCGTTTGGAAGCATGTTTATTAACACATGGAAACAACTTTGATCAATTTTTGTAGAGCAAATCATCTATTGGTAAGTAATTCGTTAATTTTTGTGTTATTTTTAATTGAGATTTGAATACATTTCAGCATTATCGAACACAAAATTTAAACCGTCAAAACCGCCATAAGCGCTTTCGCACTGCGGCTCATGGCAACTTCGATATGGCAGCTGGCTGTCCCACCATGGACGGCTTTAAATTTGTTTAAACCTTCATGTGAATTTTTTTTTTTAAATTTAAAACCTAATGTTTTAGACCATCGGTTGCTTAATAAAAGTTGCTCATTTTCGTGCCCTCTATCACCATTTTCAAGGAACGCACGTATTTCAGAAACACTCTGTATATAGCTAAACTATCTGCACAGGATATTTCAAACTTCTCATCTTGAACCTACTACGAAAAATCAAACAAATAATGATAATCTTAATTTAAAGTCTGAAACGAAACTTACTGCACCATATTTCTTTATTTAAAATGGATTTATAAATACAAATTACATAAATTTTATATATTTTTATCACGTTTTTATAAAAAACGCCTTATTTCATTTTACTCAATAAATAAATTTGCAATTGATGTAGTTAGTGTTAGACGCATTCATAGCGCAACATTGCTTCATATGTACGAGCCATACCACACGCATAAAAATTTTGTATCTAAGGTTGCCACCTTTTAGAAATACCATCCCGGGAATTTCCTATTTGGCTAAGGTGGGACATAGTGAAGTGCTTTAGCTAGAATTTTTGAGCGCATCCTACCTGAGAAACAAATGCAGGTGACATTTTTTTGTCAAGGTCAAGGTCAAAGTGAAATAACAACAAAATCACCGATGTTTCGATTAACGCTGAGATTCTTCCGTTCCATCGAACGACCGACGTTGACAACATATATCATTCCTTCCCCTTGGGCTTTGGAAAATCCACAAGAACTTAATCAACAGCCACAATGAAAATGCTTTAACAGTCAATGCTGCACGCTATACTGACATGATTAACCAGTTCCTTACACAGCAACTGAACATGTTTCCACAGAACAATAGCTGGTTCCAGCAAGATGGCGCTACTTCACATACCGCAAGAGCACCAATGGATTCAGTGCGAAGATTGCTTCCAGGTCGTGTTATCTCCAGACACGGAGACATTGAATGGCCCCCAAGATCGCCAGATCTTACGGCATGCGACTACTTTTTGTGGGGCTATATAAAAAGCAAGGTGTTGATTGACAAATTGCGAGATATTCAGGAGCTGAAAATGAAAATTAGGGTGCTAATATTCTGTCGGATATGTTGCGTCGTGTTATGCAGAATTTCAACGTTCAGCTTCAAGAGTGTGTGGAGAGAAGAGAAGGCCATTTAGCAGGCATATATTTTAAGAAATGAAAATGGCACACAATTATCTTATTATGCTATACTTTGTTTTAATTAAATACAGTTACTTTCGGAAATACGTCGTTTTCAAAATTTCCTGCTCCCATGGTCCACCTTGTACATATGCCCTATTACTATCAGATGTCCAAATATCGGTGGTAACTGATACATTTTTGACATAATTTAATTAATTTTTTAATGATGAAGCCTTCTCTGTGTAGTAATAGTACTGTATTATACAGGGTGTTCTGAAACTCCGAGGAGGTAATTCTAGGGATTAAACAGTACGTAATGAATTTTTCCTTCGAATTGTAAATTGTTTGCAAGTTACAGCTTGTCAAAGTTCATTTTTTAATTTTTCTTTTTAAATAATGTTGGATTAGTATCTCATTTGGCACACCTACTAAACAGATCAAGCTCTACTGGACCAGTCAGAGAAAACTTTCATTATGCGCAGCTAGAGGGCACTTTACCTAAAATTCAAAATTTGTTTTACTCATAACTTATTTCACATGCTACACAACCAGAAATTGCAACGTTATTGAAAACAGAAACATCAGAAAAAATGATGAACTCTTTATTCAAGCCGAGAAATGTAACCGTTTGGCAGGAAATCTCTATTAAAGTTTTATTAAACATCAAATTTTTGATAATTCCTTCTGTAATTAATCAAGTTGCCATGCTTTTAATAAATGTCGTTAGTAGTTATAACGTTACGAATTGTGACACAAATTGTTTAAAACAAGTATAAGTTTGATTTTTCACTTTCATTTTTTTTTCGACTCTGTGATAGCATTGTGGAAAAATAAGATGAGAATAATTAATTTACTAATAATATTTTATTTACTAACGAAGCTGATTTTAATAGATGGTATTACAAATTATCATAATGCTCATAATGATCATAATAATAATAATAGAAAAGAGACTTGAAATGAATGGTGGTCATTACGAACATTTGTTATGATAAAATAGGATTGAAAAATCTGTTATACTTTTGATATCTGTTTTCTATTATTATTATGACCATTATGAGCATTATAATAATTTGTAATACCATCTCTTGTAAATCCAGCTTCGTTAGTAAATAAAATATTATTAGTAAATTCATTATTCTCATCTTATTTTTCTACAATTACAAAGCCGAAAAAAAAAATATTATAGTGAAAAATCAAACGTAACGTGCTTTAAATAATTTTTGCTACAATTCGCAACAACATAATTACTAATGACATTTATTAGAATCATATAATGTCATATAATGACATCAAAAATTTGATGTTTAATAAAATAGTGATTTTCTGCTAAACGGTTACATTTATCGGCTTAAATAAAGGGTACATAATTTTTTCTGATATTATTTCTCTTTTAAATAATGTTGCAATTTCTCTGCTGTCTAGCATGGGAAAAGAGTTATGAACAAAACGAATTTTGGGTTCTAGATAAAGTATCCTCTAGAGACACATACCGAAAGTTTTCTCTGACTGGTCCAATAGAGCTTAATCTACATAGTGGGTGTATCAAATGAGAGACTAATCTAACTTGAATTAGTTATTTGAACTTTGACAAGTTGTAACTTGCAAACAATTGACAATTTGAAAAAAAATTAATTATTTTAATCCCTAGAATCACGTCTCGGAGTATTCTGATAGACTTTCATCAGAACAGCCTGTATACGTAGGCAGAATTTCGATTGATAGTCGTCTAGTGGGCCACTGCAACTCGCGGGAATATTCTAGGAACCCTTTATTTTGTACTAACAATAGTGACTGAAAATCAACTTTTTGAAATTTTTCTTTTCGATGTGTTTCTTTGGATCATTAGAACCTATATCTGCGACGTTAACCTCTAAAATTAATTTAATTTTAGCAATTAAACAATTAGTTGCAAAAAAAACAAACGAAATTAATTAACAAATAGCTGGAGCAACAATTTCACGGTCAGTTGAATCGGCGTTTGGCACACATGTTGGTCATCGGATTGACCGTCTTATCCATAAATTTCATCAACATCCATAGCTTTTTGCAATAATAATGCGGAATTTTCGAAAACTGATATTTCCTTGTCATTTTTTTCGAGTTACTATTTGGATCTTATCATTCTACGTAGGTACCCTTCTCCGTCATAAAGTGCAATAAAATGTCTACTAATAATTTTTTCAAGTTTTCAGGTTTTTATGATCTAATTCGACTAGAGTATTTTATCCCTATTTTCAACATAGTGAAACCGAAACTAACGAGTAACGATGCTGATGCGAATCTGAATCTGAAGTATCAATCAGCGGCGATCATTTGAACTTAAAGAGAATGGAAACCAAACTGAATTACCTAGACCAATCAATAGAGGTTTTGTTTGGGACAAATATACTAGTAGCAAACGGACGGTGCCATCATATAAAAGACAGTCTGTAGATTTATGCTTATATTATGTTTCCTATTCCAGTTTACCATTAATTAGTTTTTTATAAACATTTTTATGCAAAAAATGCATTTTTTTTAGTTTTTTTGCTTATAAAACCTAAATTAACGAAACAATCTGAATGCTATAAAGAGACAATTTGTAGAGAATCGAAATACGAATAAAACGGGAGGTCGACCGATTTGATCAGTTAATTAATAGAAACGAAGAAAACCCGGAACCATTTTTTAAGTTGTAAAGCTGACCCTGGGCACAAAAGTAGTGAATTATATGTACTTTAAATGTGCACAAAGCAGGCGCTGTGGAACCATTAGTTTTGGCACAATAGCAATTTACATTTTTTGTTGCACTATTTTGCGAAGTTTCTCCATGCGTTAGAGGTGGTCCGATTTTAATTTTTCAGCCGGATTTTAAAAGTAGAAGTATAAAAAATATGGAGCACATACGCTTTCAGATCGATTAAAAATCGGCTTTTCATCCGATTCTAGATATCATTTGAATGCCGAGTATCCGATTCTTGAAATAATCCGATTCTGAACATCATTGATTCTTTGGATCTTGAGATTCTTGAGTGTGTTTATGGGATAAAGATTAGAAAAGCGAAGGAATAAGGAATTATGTTTAAACTAGAAGGACCCGGCAAACGTTGTTTTGCCATATAAATTATTCCTAGGATTATTTTAGTAGATTTTTCATAAAGAAATTTCACTTCTACCATATATATTATATTTAGTGTTATTCAGTGTATATCGTGTATATATTTTTTTTATGAATGGTAATAGTAAATGTCATTATTATGGTTGATGCACAAACAATAATAATAATGGCCGAAAACTGTAGGGAGTGAGAAACGGCTCATTGTGTGAGAGAGATCTCATCCCTACTCCGTGCTGTTTACTGGGTCAGAAGTGACACCGGTCGACGCCTGGCGGGGATAAAAAAAATGATCAAGTGATAATTGATCAGTTATCGACCGGGGTTGAAAATTATTGAATTACTAATATCGCTATTAAAAAATAAGGGTTGATGGTAGAAGGGTGAAAATTTAGGATTGTATGTATTTTTTAAGGCCACATCATAAAAAAATAAAAAAATAAAATTTTGTCCAAAAAACAACAAAAAAAAATTTGGGGTGGACCACCCTTAACATTTAGGGGTATGAAAAATAGATGTTGG
>NW_019416926.1:76385-82847 GCF_000390285.2 Anoplophora glabripennis
TTAATTTTTTTGAACACCTTGTGTCACAAATATGAGCACTACCAATGACATCCATGATATGCAACACTTGTGTCAATAATTATTTTACCTATCTAAAGAAATCAACAATAAGAGGCAGTACCCATCTAAGGATACACAACCTGTATAATGCAATTTTTTTAAACATAGGTGTTAATATCGTACCATATTGGAAGTCGACGCACAAATCTAAAAACATTACTTTCGAGTTTTTGAATTTTCCCATTCCAAGGTGATATAAAATAAAAAATAAATTAGGTAAATTCATAGTTTTAATTCTAACTTGATTTATTTTATTTAGCATTTAAGGCAAATGTGATTTCCAAACAGAAGATAAGTTCCATATCTCTTTAATTACCTACATAATTGAAAGCATTAAATTTATTTAGCAGTTATTATTTGGCAACAAAGCCACCGCTGGAACTGCCGCCTATTACACTAAATTTCATTTCGGGTTGCCAATTTTCAGCATTTAAGAAGCAGTCTATGGCGATACGCTATATTGTCTGTGATAATATATAAGAACCATATTCTTACTTTATTTTCACTGGCGTGTCACAGTTTTAAGACAGATCAAACCAAATATGTCAGATCTACATCACTGGTTTGAGATGATACTTAATTTTTTTCACATTGAATGCAATTTTTTATTCACACTTTAATTTCAATATCTTCATTTGTACAGACAATATTTAGATATAACTTTTTTAACACTCTGTATCTCAAAAATGGTTTCTAATATAAATGTTTATACAGCAAACAAATAAAGCTGGTTAGATTAGACTGAATTTTTTTTCCTAGTAAATATTGATTTTATTTTGCTGCAGAAATTTAAATCCCATGAGACTTCTCTGATATTTCTTTGAAATTTCCAAATCTATAAAATTCTCTGATATTTTCAGATTTTCTAGATTGGTATGCACCCTGCTTAATTAGATCTCGCTTGTTATCATCAGCTTTATTAAAGATTAGTTTTAGAAAAAATTGTATTTATTTGCATGTTCCATTACATTCTACATATAATTTTATTTGTAGGTGGTTACTAGGTCTTCGCAGCTGACGGAACAGAATTATTCCAAACTCACCATTGAATCCTCCAAACTTGCTGAACATTCCAAAAGGGCATGGAAATGCTGGTTGTGGATCATGCTTGCCGTAGTTTTTATTGTTTTTATAAGTGGGTAGCTGCTTTTAATAATTAAAGTAACATAATCTCATCAAACATTTTTCAGATATGGTCCTTTTCATGAAAGTAATGAAGAAGAAGTACTGATTTAAGTAAAGGGTTATGATGATTATTTACTTGTTCTTCACAGGTTATTATTTATTGAACTTTACATTAGGGTAAAACCAGATCTAATTTGTTTTTTTAATAAATTTACTTGTCTCAAAATATGTTTTTCTGTACCATCGATTTAGGGCTTGTATACAATGCAGTGGCGGCTCGTGACATTGAGAATAGGTGAAGCATATTCATTGATTGACTAAGAAAAAAATAGCGCTGCGGGTGAAAATTTTCAAATTTTCAAGGTCAAACGACTTTAAATGAATCTGGAAATTTTTAGTTGCATTTGCAACATTTCTCAAAAACACGTTCGTGAGAAGGATTTGGTTTTATAAAAAATAGAAATATTAGTCCGGCTTGTGGACTTCTGCGAACATTAACGCACACCGTACATGTATGTTCCAAAGAAGCTTTGTGGTTACGATAGCTTCGTGCGACTCCCAAAATTGTTAAATCCCCCCTTATTCCACACGCCCGACTTTACACCCACAATTAAACACGACATAACGAAAAGTTTTTTTAAATGAACACTTCCACACAACCACTTATACTATTAATTCCGAATCTTCCGAACGTACACATTGTCTTTTAATTTCACCTTTTTTCCATATCGAGAGAATAAGACACAGGTCTCTCGCAATTTAAAAAATCCTTTTTGTACTCAGTTTTCCATCTGGAAAATGGCGTTTCCAATAAAATACATACTGGATCATACATAGGAAACATTTCCACAATTATTATACAAAACAAATATTAACTAAGAACAGTTATAATCGTGCACTAGGCGACGCATATCATATAAACTGTTTAAAGGCAAGCGAATCAGGCGATAGGCGATGATAATGCTGATTCAATATCCGCGTCACTTCACGCCGTATTTTTCTCCCATGTTGGCCGTCTCCTTTCCATGACAACCGCCGTAAACAACCTGCGAAGAGAAGCGGAATTTAGACCAGGGTCGGCAACCTATGACCCGCGGGTCACCAAGTGACCCATTTACTAATTTCAAGTGACCCATTTACTAATTTCAAGTGACCCACTTTATTTCCTAAAAAAAGTATAATATATAAAAATAAATTATAAAACAAACATGAGACGAATATTTTGAGAATAAACAAAAATTGAAAATAGATACTTTGTTTTTGCACGCACGTCAATTTTGAAATAACCACTTTTTTGGTTTTTGTTTGTTCATGGCAATATTTTTTTTTAAATAATTATTTCAAATATAAATGTGAACAAATATTTTCACAAATGAAATTTATTTTAAGCAAGAACAGGAGCAGGTTAACTACCGAAAATTCAGATGCTTGTATTCGTCTTAAAACGACTGACTATACACCAGACTTGACTAAATTGACGTTACAAGTTCAACATCAGGGGAGCCATTAATATCGAAGAGAACGTTTATAACTAAAGTTCATTCAACTATGTTTGTTTTTATAATAATTGGCATTTTATTAGTTTTTATAATAATACATAATTAAAGTTTAAAAGCGTATCGTAATTATTTTCTTAATAAAATGTATCTTATTATTCATTAAAAGACTGTTTTAAAATGAAAATATCACTAACCCAAACGTCCCTTTAATATTCACACTGTGGTTGATTTTAACCCGCAGCCAAAAAAAGTTGCCGATCCTTGCTCTAGAATCTAGAGGCAAAACTTGCCGCTATGTAATTTAAATACATTGAATAGCATTGGGCAGTCCATAGTGGCGCGCGCGACGGCGACGTGTCACGCGTGTGTCGCGGCGAGGCCTCGAGGAGACAAATCTGCCTTCCTATTATTTTCACGCGTCTTTACGCGACTTTTAATAAATTTCATTGTATTGGTACAATTAATATCTTTTATTTGACGAAGAAATACCTACTACTTGGAACCAATGCCATCCTAATCATTGTAATGGGTGTATTCTAGATAAGTATGATATTAGGTAACTTTTGAATTTCAATGAATAGGTATAAAATTTCATTTGTATTTAAAATAATTATTTACTCTTCATACTTTTTTATTTGTCAGCGGATGTCAATATGTAGAGTTTAGGAAAATAGAACGATGCAAGTTTTAAATGAACATACATCGAGGAGTGACATGTCTTTACAAAATAAAAGATGGGTAATTTGTTGCGTACGCACCTTTGTGTGTAAATAAATATCAATTTTATTCGTTCCAAACCTCGTTCCAAACGGAGAAAGAAATCCAAATAAAATTTGATGTATTACAAAATTACTAACCAGTGGAGGAGAGACATGGGATATCGTCTACATAAAAAGATAAAAAAATAATGCGTCCTGCACAAAACTTAAATTGATCACACTTTTGCATGTAGTAGATGTAGATAATTTTCAAAAAATAAATTTTCTTAACTTTTTCAATTTTGCGTCAAATGTTTATTTTCTTACATTTATTTATAATTTTGCAAGGAATCAAACAAAATATTAATAAATAATCAGCATAATATACTTCCAAATCGAATCTGTTCATATATTTTATGTATAGGTACATTGCGTTCCAATTTGAAACTCGTATTTTAGACTACATTTACCGATTCTATTTTTTTTTAGTATGTAGTACTTGAAGGGAATCTACCTTCACTGTGTTTGAAAAACTGTGAAAAAGACAAAATCGAATCAGGGATTTTTTTGTAAGAAAACGATTAATAGCTTAATCGATTTCTACGCATCCCAAATCTAAAATTAAGAAATATACGAGCGTTTGTCACAATTTCTAATAAATTATAATTTTATCAATGCCCCCTATTATTACTACTACACCTTAAGCTATTTATTTTTATAATAAATTATCCCATGTTCGATGTGATTAAGGATAAATAAGGAATCAAAATTGCAGAACGGAACGACGACGGCTTTTGTGCATTAACAATTGTTATTATTTTCATTCTTTCTGAAATAAAGAGCACATAATATCAGACTTTCCATTATGTAAGAGCAAACACATTTCAACTAGGTTGGAATAAAGATGTATAGCTACCTATAAAGGACATTAAAAAATTATAATTTATTAGAAATGGTAATTTCCATAACAAACGCCCTGTATGTGCTATCGAAGCGATATTTTCTACTTGGAATTTAAGACGCATAGAAATCGATTGAGCAAATGTTTTCTTAAAAAAATGTCTAATCGTTCCTCGGGTTCAACGGGCATTTTATTAAAATTGGTCCAATTTTTGTTTAAATGAGGATTAATAATGTGATTTATATAATTATATGTCGTTAAGTCCATCCTCATATACTCAAAAAAGCGGTCTGGATATTTTTTTAATTCATCGAAAAGCCGATGATATTCTCTCTTAATACGTTTCTTTTTTTTATTAAGTTCGTACACACTACACCGTCTACTTAGCAATAATACTTTTGCCGCACAACTGTCCAAAATAATATCGTCCTCACTCTCTGAATACATTTTTGTGAATATGGGTTATTTCCGAAAGTAAACATAAACAATCTGATGCGTTGACCCCGAATTCCAGAAGTCGCCCCGCGTGTTGACGTGCCACTATGGACCCCTTGTCGCGCGCGTCTTTTACCTCATAGTAAAGGTGCATTCAGAATCAATTTGCTAGCCAACTTACACCTCGGCACGAAAGTCTGCACGGATTTGACCATTCAGAATAAAATTCAGGCGACACTTGGTACATGCGCGTTGGCTTCAACTTAAATCAGCTGTTTTTTTAGCTGTATACTTTAGGTTATATTTATATTTTGTTTTTCAAAATTTTAAATTAAAATGTACAATAATAATCCATAATAATAATTAAAGTGAGCCAAATCCAAGCTGCTCCCGAGTTTAGCGACGAATTTTTATTACAGTGTATCTCCAATTACAGACCACTATGATAAATCTGACAGATTATAAAATTGAAAAAAAATGTTGGGCTCACTGAAACGAGATTCATGAAGAAAATTTTCATAAAATTCATGATTTCTCCGGAACGTTAGAATTGGTCTTACTCCCCCAAGACCCAGAAGTCTTTTAATGGAATTTTTTTGCTCGAATTGCTATAATAGCAATTAGTCTTTTTAAGTAACAACAACAACAGCATTGTTACCTGTAAAAGAGAGGATAATAAGTTTCCCATTCTTCCATCGTGGTTAATCAACATAATGGTTAAACTAATTTCAAAATTCCATAAAATTAAAATTATGTTGACATTTTATTAAAACAATCATATTGCGCATATCCCGTAACCGGCACGGAAGTCGGCACGGAAGTCGGCACGGACGTCAAAGTTTGCAGCTTGCGAGGTGTCACGTGCACTTCAACTCGTTTGCCAGCTCGAGATTTTATTCTGAACGGCTACATTGAAATGCGAAAGGTAAGCACGCGTGGCCAAGTCAGACTTCGCCCGCGAATTGATTGTGAATGGGGTTTAAGACTCTATCTGACACTGAAGCCTCGTCGCGCCACTATGTTCGTACCTTTAGGGATAAACGCAAGGGTCAGCCCGACCGTAGTGCAATGGAAGGGGCCTCACCCTAGGGGAACCGCATTGTTGATCATGGCACAGAATATAAACACAATTCTTTTACAATTCTGTGATCATGGTAACCCCTACGCCCAAGGATTTTATACAATATATTTTTTGTATAAAATCCTTGCCCTACGCCAGGTAAGTATGTTCGGTAAGAGTTTCAGTTTCAAATACTTTTACATCAGTGTTAAACCTGAGAATGGGATATACAGGGTGTTTCTAAAATAGGGTTCCAAACTTCTGCTGCGTTTATAACTCATTAAAATAAAAAAAGTTATATGCCCTTAAAAGGGCTCAAACAAAACTGATTTTTTTCTGTTATTGAGAAAACGGTCGAAAATAAATAGAAAAAAATTTATTGGTCTTACATAACTTTTTACGTTAAATAACATGGGCTACTCCGTTTTTCGACATGCAAATCATATGCGTCCCATTTAGGTTGGTGAAGGGGGTTTTTGGCCCGTAATTTTTTTTATTTCAATTTTTTTACAATTTTCTCTACAGATTTATAAAATCTTAACAATTTTACGTAAAAAATATTATCTTTGTCCAAATCGATATTTCCAATGGTTTTCGAGTAAATTGAGTTTGAAATTTACTCTGCTCTTTAAGTTATTAGGCCAAAAATTACAAAAATCTGTTTACCATGGCAAATAAAAGACT
>NW_019416926.1:85942-104319 GCF_000390285.2 Anoplophora glabripennis
GAAAACCCCCTTCACCAACCTAAATGGGACGCATATGAATTGCATGTCGAAAAACGGAGTAGCCCATGTTATTTAACGTAAAAAGTTATGTAAGACCCATACATTTTTTTCTATTTATTTGCGACCGTTTTGTCAATAACAGAAAAAAAAACAGTTTTGTTTGAGCCCTTTTAAGGGCATATAACTTCCTAAGGGTGCGTTTTAGGGCACATGTTAATAGGAACTTTTTGGCTTATTTTAATGAGATATAAACGCAGCAGAAGTTTGGAACTCTATTTTAGAAATACCCTGTATAAGTAGCACCATCTATTTATGTCCTTAGAATTGCCTATCAATTTTTCTCAACTTGGATGTACCTATTTCATTTTTTAAACGTCTAACGTACAACTGCAGCTACAGTTTTAACAGATGAGAATGAGCCTTTAAACACAATTTACAAACCGTCAGTAGAGTGGCTACAGAAACAATACACTTTAAAATATTATCCAACATTAATGTCACATAAAAGTCAATGCCACATAATATGTACAAAGCCATGCAATATCTAATATTTAGGTTTTACAATAAAAATTTTTTTCGCGCAATCAGCAACCGAACGATAATAATAATAATAATAATAAGAACAACAACAACAACAACAACAAATATATCAAAATGAGAGTCGATATCCAACAGAGTTAGTTCAGTATAACCACCCTAAATAATACAAATATAATTCCAAAAGAAAAAAACAATATAAAAAATATAAATTAGAAATAACTATGTAAGACCTCGACTAAGTACAAGAAATTCTTTGATCCTTTTTCTGAATATAGCAATGTTATATATAAGATAATTTGATGTCCACTGGTATCGAATTAAATACATTTGTAGAGTTGTAGATAAAGCTGCGATGGAATAAAGTTAGTCTGTGCTTGGGTATATTTCACGATATCTAGTGATATAGTCATGTACCTATATCAGAATTTTTTATAATTTTGTCATATAAGTATTGTGGCTGTTTAATAGCTAAAACTTTATGTATGTAGGTACAAGACAGGCTAGGTGAATTACAAAACGTTCAGATTAAACCATTTAGAGTCATACAAAACTGCAGATATATGTTCATATTTTCTAATGTTATATCAAAACCTAAGGCAAGCATTTTGGATTTTTTCTAAAGAATATTTATCTCTTTCTAACAATGCAGGCCAGTAAACGATATCGCAATATGTTACTCGAGAAAGAATTATTGAGTTACACAATCGTAACTTAACATAAGTAGATAAAATATCTTTATAAAAAAGTTTTAATTTACCAAAAGACGTTTTTACCAAATTATACACATGAGAATTAAATATGAGATTTACATCCAATTCTAAACCAACATTGTTACAAGTTACTGGTTGTAACGTTATATTATTTAATACAACATTAAAAAATTGATTTGAAAGAATAGGATTACTGTAGGTAACTACCAAACACTTTGTCTTACTTTCATTAATAATTAATCCATGAGCTTTAGAATATCTACTGATAGCAGCAAAATCTGAATTAATATTTTCAACAGCCTTATCCAGGTCACGATAATCAAAAGAATAATAGATTTGAGTGTCATCAGCATATTACTAGACAAATCTGAAGTATATACACTGGATGTCCTGATGAGTCGCCAATTCGTACAAGACGAAGGTGGCCGTGGTGGAGCTGTATATAGAAAAATGCAAGAGACCTAAAATACTACCTTGAGGTACACCTTTACTTAAGCAAATATACTCTGTAAACGTGTTATTTAAAAGAACTTTTTGATGTATATTAATTAAATAATTTTTAAAAAATTTTAAAGACAAATTATACTAACACCAAAGTAATTAAGTTTAATACTAAGAGTAGCATGGTCTAGGACAGGGGTCGGCAAGTAATTTTAGGTGGGGTCCGGATACTTTTGAAAATTTTTAACGAGGTCCAGAAAAAAATTCATATTTCTTATTTTTATTTTTAATTGGACTCAAATTTAATCTGCTTACCATTAAGAACTCAAAACACACACAATTGTAAAATACTAGAAAAAATGATAAAATTGGCACTTAAACGTAAAAAACATTTTTTAAATAATTTATTTGAGTAATTTATAACTAATTTTTGGCGGTCCAGTATTTTACCTTCCGCGGTCCGGACCTGGACCGCGGTCCGCCAGTTGCCGACCCTTGGTCTAGGATCTAGGTTTAGGGTATCGAATGCTCGGCTATAATCTAATAAAATTAAGTACCTGTCTCTACCTTTATCGCAGGCACTAAAAATATCATCCATAACACTAAGCAACGCTGTGGAGGTACTTACTATAAGATTTACGAAAACCCGACTGAGTCGAAGAAATAATTTTATTTTTCATTAAATATTTATTAAACTGCTCCTTAACAACTTTTTCTAATATTTTAGACATAACTGATAATATTCTTATAGGCCTAAAATGATTGATAATAGTAGGATTAGAATATTTGGGAACAGATATCACATTGCCTTTTACCAAGAATTCGGAACCACACCAGTAATTAAACACTTTTTAATAATAAAAGTAATATGATCACTTAAATGAGGTAAAAGATAAAGTAACATCTTCACAGTTAAGCCATCAGGACCAACAGCATTTGATTTAATACGAAAAATATTTTTTCTATCGATAAATTAGATAGGTACAGGAGAGAAAATAAATCCATCATTCATATTGTGCTATCTATTATTAAAGTAACAGGATTTAATAAAATAACAACAGTTAGCGATATAATTATATACCAACGTATTGTTATGAGCCAAAGGCTTGTTAAATGTGTAATATTTGAATACGATTGAGGAGTGTCCAGCAAATGTTCAAATACCTATCTTAAAGTTTTCCAAAAATATTTTGAGTCTGTCTTAAAAACGTGATTTAAGTATGCCCTTTTCTCAGACTTAACCGCCATATTAACAAGGTTGCGAAATCGTTTATAGTCTTCCCACGATGCCTCAGTTTTTAATTTACGATATTTGGAATGAGCTTTATTTCTTAAGTTTCATCATGAATTTAAAATTATTGACAGCCACTACGCAGGAAGTTTACTTATTTTAACTATTCTAAGAGGGGCATGGAAATCGAACAAAAACAAAACATTATTATTAACAACAGAAACCATATCATTCACATCTTCAAGATAATAAATATAATCCCAGAAAATGTTATGGAAATCATAATTAAATTGTTTAATTAACCATGTCTATGTCCATGTTTTAAAGCGAATTTGCGGCTTAGGTTAACAAAACTGTGATCTAATACACCATCTATATTAGCTTTGTTCCTAGTAGAATCCAAAACAGTTTTCAACAGTCAGAGGCATGCGCATATGGATATAATGCTTACATAAGGTTCAAAATTCATTGTTTTGAATCAAATGCGATTGCGTCGGACTGTTGGAAACTAATTCTAATGCACTTGGAACAAAGCTATTATTTAATACTCGAACATCAGTAACAATGTTTAGACATTATCAATAAGAGTTGATGAATGTTCTGTAATTCTCGTGGAATCAGTTATTACTTACATATTTATCTAAAATGTTCTTGAATAATATGTAATAATAATATAATATAGTATTTAAAAAGTCAACATTAAAATATATTTAGCGGATTCTAGAGCAAAGTATGATCCATGTAGAAATCAAGTTTTTTGGCAATATTTTTTTGAAAAATAAATAACTCTTTAAAAACTATTCTTTTTTTTCATAGAATTCTTCATTCTATTTGAAATGAGAATTTCTTATTTTTTTTAAGATCTACATCGCGTATATCGAAAACCAAGGGCTTTTAGATTAAGGCTTTTTCATCTAAAATGATCCGAGAAACATTCCTAAAGTTGGAATATCCTGTATAAATAATTTTGCTACACAGTAACAATAATTTTAAAAAGAAGAAACGTTTCCTTTCAAAGTAGGTACATTTATTTATAATTATTAATAGTAATTACCCTTTGTTTACCTTTATTCCAACACGGTTACGAAGAAGAGAAGAAACCATCATCCTATCGTCTTTCTCCTGATGGTTTTCTGATTTAACTTCGATAACTTCAAAATCTACAGGAACGTAAGCAGCTTTAAAAATATCTTTAACGTATTCCATTAATCGAGGACCAGAACCAACACCTACACCGTATCATTTAAAAACTGAATCTTTTTAAGTCCCTAATATTTTTACGAAATGGGTATTATTGCTTGCCTGGTAACATGGTTACTAAATGCCTTCCTCCATATGTTGAAGGTGATAATACTTCCTCTTTGACTACTTTTACAGTAGCTGTTGAATATTTGCGCAAGTAGCTATAAATAATTTTAATGTTTATTACTTTTTGAATCATTATATTAAAATTGTTAATAAAACTGACAATTAACAACTGTCGTTTTTATACGTTTTCACGTTATAATCGAGTAAGTCAAAACAATTTTACAAGTCGATTTGATTGAGCGTTACGTTAATATTTTTACGTAAAATTCAATGAATTGACAATTTCCCAAAAATTATAAATATTTTAAACGGTATTTCTAGATATTCTAATAAAATCAAACGAATTAGGTATAAATTGTGTATTTTCTTCGTTATTTTATGAGGTAGGTAACAATGCAGCTAAATAAGTGCAAAGAAAACTAGACCAGGCGGTATCTGTTTTGTTTGGGTGAATCGTATATCTACGGAGATTTTTGGCTTTTTGGCTTTCAAATATCACTAGAAATGAAAATTTTTCTATGTGCATAAAAAAAAACGTGGGCTTAACTTTTGGCGGCACAATATGTTAAAAAAATTCGAAAAATGTCATATTTTTCTTCCTATTTAATTATGTATCTTTTCAAGAGTTGATTTTAGGCGAAAATGGAAGAGGAAAAAAATGTTTGTAATTAAATTTTTTACAATACATGACTGGTTACAAATCGAATGAATCATGATTATTATGGTAAAAATCGAAAAAATCACAAAAATGGGGTTAAAAAACAATACTTTTTAGGGAATTTTTTTGGTGTATTTAAATTGGGTGTAGGACCTTTATACTTGGCTCAAGAAAACTTCATGTTATGTAGAATCATCACACCAAATTTCATCAAAATCGGTTCGATAGATTTTGCATAATAATTTTGCAATCCAGATTTTGAAAAAAAAATTGCAAATTTTCAAAATTTTGCACAGCAAAAACCAAGGCCCTTAGATACTTGAAAATTTAATCACATATAGAAGGGCTCTCAAGCTTTCAAACTTTTTTTGAAAAATTCGAATCCGTCAATTAGGAGAGCTCTGGCGCTTGTTTAAACATTGGTCGAATTTTTGTACTTATAAACAATTAGAACTTTGTGAATATTCAATCAAATCAAATTTTTTAAAGCAGGTTTTAAAAGTTCTTGGAAAGACGCTTCTTTAAAAAAAAACAGATCGATTGATCAATTAGTTACGTAGTTATAGCCGTCATTTACACTAAATGTACTGGGACATCCGGGCTAATTTTTCGAAAAATACCTTTGGTATTCCGAGTACTTACCAGGTCTAAGATTACAATACTTTTCTTCATTGGCAACCTACTTTAAAACGTGTTTAAAGTTATTTATGCAAGCGAGAAATTCAATAAAATCGTACGGGTGGTGGTGGTGGGGGAAGCAGAGAGCGCGGCCGCTTCGGCCTGCTCGAAATTGAATCGTCTATAACTACGTAACTAATTGATCAATCGATCTGTTTTTTTTTAAAGAAGCGTCTTTCCAAGAACTTTTAAAACCTGCTTTAAAAAATTTGATTTGATTGATTATTCACAAAGTTCTAATTGTTTATAAGTACAAAAATTCGACCAATGTTTCAACAAGCACCAGAGCTCTCCTAATTGACGGATTCGAATTTTTCTAAAAAAGTTTGGAAGCCTGAGAGCCCTTCTATATGTGATTAAATTTTCAAGTATCTAAGGGCCTTGGTTTTTGCTGTGGAAAATTTTGAAAATTTGCAATTTTTTTTTAATCTGGATGCAAAATTATTATGCAAAATCTATCGAACCGATTTTGATGAAATTTGGTGTGATGATTCTATATAACATATAGTTTTCTTGATAAAGGTCCTACACCCAATTTAAATACACCAAAAAAATTCCCTAAAAAGTATTGTTTTTTAACTCCATTTTTGTGATTTTTTCGATTTTTACCATAATAATCACGATTCATTCAATTTGTAACCAGTTATGTGTTGTAAAAAATTTAATTAGAAACATTTTTTTCCTCTTCCATTTTCGCCTAAAATCAATTCTTAAAAAGATACATTATTAAATAGGAAAAAAAATATGACATTTTTCCAATTTTTTTAACATATTGTACCGTCAAAAGTTAAGCCCACGTTTTTTTTTATGCGCATAGAAAAATTTTCATTTCTAGTGATATTTGAAAGCCAAAAAGCCAAAAATCTCCGTGGATATACGATTCACCCAAATATGGCTTTTTGAAACAGATACCGTCTGGACTAAACTGTTATAAAGGAATTTTTAACTTTCTAATGCCTAATTTACTGAAACCTATGTTTCTGTTTTCATGAATATGTCAGTTCATCGTCTGTGATGAGATATTCTACTTGCGCTAGGGTATGTTTTTGTCTCTCGGTTTCATTTTTTATCCATTTAGCATGTTCATTATAATGTCCCATTATAATAACTTTATACCTAAGTATTTTGAGTTGCATAACGATCCGGAAAGTGAAAGAAATCAACAAAACTTGTCCTCTTCGCGCCTAGTTCACCCCTCATAGGCGCCGTTTAATTTACAAAAACTACGAGATAAAAAGGTGTCCTAAACAAAGTAGGGTTCTTTAAATTTTAAAATTGCTTGTCCCGTCTTTTTTATCATATTACCCAATTCCCTCTCTTTAGTGTGGATAATAATATTTCCATTACTGGATTGGTACCCGGGAATTATAGGTAATTATTTTATTTTCTGTTGATATATTTATTATTTCCCTCCAAGATTTTTTTTAAACTAGATTTGAGACTTTCGGAAAAAACAGTCAGATTTCTTGCTTTCAAGTGTGCACGACTAAGTGCTCTTTAGTGAAAATTGGAATCCTTAGTTTGGGATTTAAAGTGCTTTTGGTCAAAAATTTGTACCTTTATTGGAGTTATTTGTTATTAAAAGTATAGCCTTTTGGGGATTTTGTATAGTCAGCACCACTTGTCCAGCACCTGGAAGATAATTTTCCAGGGTAGAGGTTTTCCTTCTATAGCCATCTATGCCGTTTTATCATCTTCTGATGATCAGAAAACTCTCTACGAAAGAGGTATAATAATTTTTAACCTTTTATTCATGTGCTTGGACATTAGTTAATGCCTTTTTGTGGCTCTAGGATTTTTTTGTAGGACTAATTTTTCCCCACCAAGGTTATTCCTACTATATGTGTTAGAACAGGATTATGTAACCTCCCTTGAGGGCCTAAGATCAAACCAACCTTTGGCAGTTTTAGTGGGCCGGTTCCACCCGCTGTCTTCCGCCACGCGGGAGAATACTTACCTTTCACCACTCAACTTGGATTCCATCTAGCCTTTCTACTACTAGATAAATTCCTACCAGAGACCTGGGTCGCCCAACATTTGCCGCATGCGTGTGGTCCCCGATAAATGGTAATGAGAACAGAGCAAAGAAAATCTATGTAACTCAAGACCATGATATCATACACAAACTGTACGAGACTTTGCCACCAAGCCACCCCTCTAGTAAATAGGATGGTTTGAAGAAAAGTACTCGAGTAATGAAGGAAAAGAGGGTGTACAAGGGGCCTAATAAGGCCTAAGTGCCGCGGTGGAAAAACAATTCCACCACCTTCCGACATACATACATACTAGATAAATTCCTCTGGAATCTACGTTCTGGATTTTTGCTAGATAAGTGGACGTCAATTTACCGTTATTATTATTATTTTCCTTTTTATTAAGTGGTAGGTACTTATCAACCACACCATATTCAATACTAATACTAGTACCCTTTTGAGGTATTATCTAGGTACCACTCCTAGTTGTGAGGAATACAATAAACTTTAGTCTTAATAATTCTCTTTACGTATTGTGTAAGTTAAGCAAATTTATTTATTTTCTTCCCATAATTACTAAACTAAAATAAATAGCTAACTAAAATTAAATTAAATAATATCTCGTACCAACAATCTGTTACCCAATGTAAACCAGAACGTGGATATCCATTGATTGATATAATCATAATATGTTCATTAATATTATGTTGCTAATGTTTGTAATTTAAGGAGAAACGCTACCTTTATTTCAAGATTATTGTCGTAGATAATAGCTATTTAAATATTTCTGTAATATATTGTTTTGTCACAAATAAGATGTGTATGAATATTTCCTTCCACACTGATTTTTAAGAGAACAAATCAGAAAGAATAGGAAAAAAATTGTTCCTAATTAGTTAGTTTTAAAATCTGAAAAAGGCACCGATGCCTCCTTGTTTTGTATATTTATATTTTAGTTTTTTATTTACTTATTTAATTGAATTAGAAATACCCTGGTAGCACAATCGTGTGCAATTCTAATACAAAGTGTTTCAAGTTTACTTGAAATAGCCAAATTGTGTCGGATTGTTTTATGTCTATTGCTGAAATTTATATCGTTTCTTATGCAAGGTACTTTTACAATACTTGCACCAGACTTAACCAACAGTACTTGAGTCCAAAGAGGTGAATTAGTATAAGTCAAGTACAATATGTCTTACTTAATTGTTTTTTGGAACGACTGATGCCTTTTTTGGATAAATTTAATATTTTAACCAAGAACCAACACGGGTTTCGTAGTGGTATGTCTACAGGCACAGCAATCCATGCTTTTTTGGAAAAGGTTTATAATTTCATAGAGCCAGGTGAATGTCCGGTCGGTATCTTCTGCGATCTAAGTAAGGCATTCGATTGTGTCGACCATCAGAGGCTGATATATAAGCTTTCTTCTTGTGGTATCAGAGGCTTGCCTCTTAATTGGTTGCAAACTTTCATGGAGAACCGAACTCAATATGTCTCAGTAGAAAATATTTGTTCGGTGCAGTATCCTGTAAAGATGGGTGTACCGCAAGTCTCGATTCTAGGACCGGTGCTGTTTTTAATATATGTCAATGATTTACATGCTATCTCACCAAGCACAAATTTTACCATGTATGCGGATGACACATCTTTAATTACATCGAACACAAACGATAAGGATTTGGAGACAAATTGTAATATCTTATTAAAAGATCTAACAAAATGGTTCTCCGAGAATAATTTGTATTTTTAAACCAATATTACAAGATTTCATAGCTCGCAGAAATATTGTGATATGTTGTTTTTGGGAAATTCTACATATTTTTATACAAGTTTTTATAGCAGAGAGATAGATAATAAGAGATTATTAAGATATATGGTAGGAGTTCCCAGTCATTATTCGTGTAAAGATATTTTTAAAAATTTTAAAATTTTACCTTTACCATGTTTGTTCATATTTGAGACCTGCTTATATGTTTTCAAAAATAAAAGTAAATTTGTTTTAAATGATGCACTCCTCAAACATAATACGAGACAAAATATGAATTTACATGTTCCATTTGCTAGAATAAGAATAACGTCCAACTCTCCCGACTGTTTAGGTCCTAGGCTATTTAATAAGTTACCTAACCAATTAAAATTGCTGAAAAGTGAATATTTGTTTAAGAAAGCTTTAAAGCAGCTTTTAATGGAAAAATGTTTTTATTCCATATTGGAATTTTTACCTACTTTGTCTTAGTTTGTAAGTTTTATTTGACTATTCCTATACATATTATGTCTCTGAGGAAAATAAATTATTATTATTATTATTATTATTATTAAATGGTGCTCAATGCCTACTAACACAAAGTATTGCTTTGTACCTACTGGGAAACAGTGACAGGTATAAAGTAATGCATTGGGCATTCAGTAACACTAACAGTAACAAATTAATTTTAACAATATTCTTGTGAATATGATCGGGGGTCTGTAGTTGTGCGGAAATGGTTAATTAAACTGAATGTTTTGGAATACCAGCCCCCTGTGATAAGTTTGATATAGGAGAGGTGTTTTTCTTACTAGTCCAATCAAATTAGATTTTTATGTGCCAGAATTTAGTTCAGTAAACAAAGACACGTAAAAATTAGGAAAAAATCTGTAGAATTGAAGGAACTACTTTATCCCAACTGAATGTTATGGTTTCATTTTCAATATGGTCCAAAGTTCGCAAAAAACAATTTTTTTTCATTTAAAAAACATTTTAGAAAAAAATATTTCAGACAAAATAAATTTTCATAACAAAAATTTCGAGCCCAGCCCAATGTCAATTGTGTAACAAATGTATTAGTTATTGCAAAAAAAACGGCAAAAAATCGCATTTTTTTAAAAACTACATCTTTAAAACAAAATAAGATTTTTTTACGAAACTTTCAAAATATGTAGTCCTTTGCAAGTAGAATAAGTGCATTTTTATAAAATTGCAAAATATTCTTATATTTTTTGCAAAAATTGAGTTTTTCGAAAAAAAGACATTTTTTTCAAATTTCAATGTGTTACACAGTAATGCCTTACGTGACCCATATATCTTGGGCTTAAAAATTTCTCTAAACGTTGTATTTTCCTGTGCAAATTGTGCGTGTATTGCAAAATGATTGGAAATATGCAAAAAGTCTACCGAAACTTTTACTTCTTCTTTTGGGTCAAAATATACAGGCTGTTACAAATTCGCTTCTCACTACAGGGATCTCGGAAACGGTAAGTGGTACAAAGTAGCTTAAATGGGGGCAAAGTTGCGTAATCAGGGGACCAACATTNGCTTCGATCACGATACATTATTAGATATGTTTAACTTCCAAGCTTTAGAAACCCGCAGGCGTTGTCAGTCGGTAAAATTCCTTTATAATCTTATTCATAATAAAATCGATTGCCCAGATTTGCTAGAGCAACTAAGTTTTCTAGTACCACGCGCTGAGATGAGGAATCATGCAACTTTTTATTTGCCAAGGGCTTGCACAAACTTATTGTTAAAGTCCCCAGTTTATTTTATGTGCAAGACATTTAATTCTATCTGTAACACTTGCGATATAAACGATTGCTCGGTCAAAATGTTATGTATGAGTATAGTAAACCATGATCGTAATTGATGCCTCTCTTGCTTTAAGTTACATGTCTTAGGTTAAGTATATTCATTTAACTCCTACACTTTACCGAACTATTGTATTTTTCTTCTTTTTTTTTGTTTTTTGTTCTTTTGATGTTATTGAGTTTTTTATATTTATATTATGTACTATTTCAATGTAATTTAGCTCTATAAATGGAATTACTTCTGTTGGGCTAATAAATTATTATTATTATTATTATTATTATTATTTCTAATGGAAGTCTGCAACATAGTCACTTGCTTTAATTTACCCCTTTGTACTCAAGTGCCCTGAATCAAATCCATTGAAAGCTTTGATAGACAATTGCACAATGAATCTTGCAGTAAACCTGGTGCTGATTTCAGCAATAGGTACACATAGTGCAGCGATTTGAAGTCTATTGTGTCGTTTTTTTACGTAGAACCAGGTCAGGCATGGTAGGTTTTATTAAGCATGTGATTGGGCATATGAAATCATATTTTACGACATTTTTTGTTGGTCGGGATCTTTTTAATTTCGAAAAAATAAAAAAAAAATATTTTTATGAGAATATGTTTTTTAAGTCTCCACCGTTATATCTCAAAAAATAATTGTACTATCAGAGTAATTTTTTTTAATTAAAGACACAATAGCGCTTTTAACAGTACTAATAGATTTAATAAAACTCGCTTTTTCATTTCGCTAAAAATCAGGAAAACTTGATATTTAAATTTTGTGTAATACAATTTTCACCAATCGATAAACTTTTTTATTTATGATTGTGTTGCAAAATGTGAGTTTGGATTCCTGCAGCTTCAAGCAGCGACCGACCTTGGCGCCGTTTATCGTTGTTTGGGTTATGTTGGAATCCGCTGACTCGATTCGTGAACCGTCATCATGTCATGGGTTCCGACGGAACACGTTTGGGTAGTGAGTCTGATATTTCTATACTAAGTCAAACGTTTTTAGATGGCATTAATAAAATAGTCAATGCCGTAAAACCACAAAATGATTCCAGATTATTAGGTCTTACTATACATTCTAATATTATCAGTGAATTCAATCCAATTAATGATAATGTAGAGGAATGGCTTCGATCTATTAATGAGTACGCGGGCATGTATAATTGGCCCGATACTATAATTTGTCATTTGGCTTTAGGCAAGCTGAGAGGTCCGGCAGAAACTTGGTATAGGAGTTTGCCGACTCGTCTCTTTACTTGGCAAGAATGGCAAAGATTATTGACAGAACATTTTGAACCAAAGCGGGATTTGCATAATTTAATGTATTCAATGTTTGCTTGTACATATATCTCAACCCGGCCAAAGTTTGTATGAGTACGCTTATAACAAATTGTCCTTGATTAATAAAATGAATTTAACTATACCCGACGCCGACATAGTAAATTTGATTATACGGGATGAGCAGGTTCGTTTCTCAGTCGAAGTTGCTGGTATAATAAGGCATCCGGCCACTTTAGCCAAACATTTGAAATCACTAGATGATAAAACGTCAACACAAATAAACTTGCCGAGTACTTCGACTGGGAAGAGCGAAGATCCGTCCCGCATAGCCACATCGAAGATGACAGGAATAAAATGTTTCAGATGTAAAGAAAGGGGCCACATAAAAAGTAATTGTCCTAGACAAACTGAACAGAATAATACTCAAGCTTTTGTTCCCTATCGTCACGTAAATTGTGTAAGCGGAGTCAGTGTCACGATGGGAAAGTTTATTAAAACAGTTTATATAAACAAACAACAAATTCGGGCGTTTATTGATTTGGGAAGCGAATGTTCATTAATGACTAAATCTGTCATAAAGAGTTTAGGTTTGCAATCACGGAGCTTTGTTGCTTCAGTTCAAGGTTACCGCAGAGATAAAAATAGATTCTGTTTTAAAAACTATTGAGTTCTATATCAGAAATAATCAAATTATGGATTGCGACGTATTAATTGGTCAAAATTTTACTGAATGTTCTGACGTAAAATATGAGAAATTTGAAAGTACCCTTTCATTTTCCTCTGTCACTCATCTAAAGCGGAATTTTGAAGAAACCGAAGTAAATATTGGAATAAGCGAACGTGCGACTGTACATAAACTAATGAATCTAATAAATCAATATCAGGATCGTTTCGCACGGTATTCTTTTGAGGTAGGTACGTGTAATGAAGAAATGAGTATCCGGCTAAATTCTGATAAAGTTATTACACATAGACCTCGGAGATATCCAGACGATAAAAGAGAGTACATTCGTAAATTAGTTGATGAATTACTATCTCATAAAATAATCAGAGATTCAGCTTCCCCATATACAAGCCCTGTAGAGTTGGTTAAGAAAAAGACGGGCGACAGGCGCTTGTGTATTGATTACCGTGCATTAAATCGAATAACTGAGCCTGATCATTATCCGTTGCCAATCATAGAAAATGAAATTGAGAGATTGTCAGGATATAAATATTTTTGTAGTTTAGTTTTGGCATCGGGCTATTACCAAATTCGAATGGCAGCGGATTCAATTCAGAAAACATCTTTCGTAACTCAGGACGGGCAGTATGAATTTTTGAAAATGCCATTTGGCCTTACGACAGCGCCATGTGTATTTCAAAGAATAATTAATAAAATTTTGGGGCAATTGCGATTTACTAAATTTGTCGTCTATTTGGATGACATTTTGGTTCCGGGAAAAACTATCGAAGAAACATTGAAATCGCTAAAAGAGTTGCTTGAATTAATGCGCAAACATGGCTTGACATTTAAGCTATCTAAATGTTTCTTTTTACAAACTAAGATTACATTCCTTGGGTATGAAATATCAAATTCTACAATACGTCCCACTACTGACAAAATAGATGTAGTGAAACATTTTCCCGCACCATGCAATGTTCACCAAGTGCGACAATATCTCGGGTTAACGGGTTATTTTAGAAAATTTATTCCCAAATATGCTGAAAAAGCAAAACCATTAACTCATTTGTTACATAAACATGTAGAATGGCAATGGACCGAATTACAACAGACGGCCTTTGATCAACTTAAACAGCATTTGATTACTAAACCAGTGTTGCGGCTATTCGATAAGAATTTGAAATGTCGGTTATACACAGACGCCAGTCGGATCGGACTTGCGGGTGTACTAGTCCAAGTAGAAAACGAGAAAGAATCTGTGGTTGCTTACTTCAGCAAGCAAACCTCCCCTGAGGAACAAAAATATTATTTCTTTGACCTTGAAACTTTAGCAATCGTCTATTCAGTAAAACACAGATTGCGCAGCAGTATGCCATACATTCAGAAAGGGAGATATAAATTCACGCGTGGCAAGGTGGGTTATGCAACTTAGCGAGTTTCAATATACTCTTAAGCATAGACCCAACCACGCGATGCGGCATGTTGATTGTTTAAGCAGGAATCCTGCATTTTCGAATACACAATATGTCGGCAATATAACAATAAATGAAAGTGACTGGCTTCTGGCAGCTCAACAGGGTGATACGAATATACAGAATATTAAAACGATATTGGAGAGTGGCGATTACAATAATAACAAAGATATTTTCAATAAATTTGAACTGAAGGGTGGTAAAGTCTACAGGCAGACAACGTATGGTTCAAAATGGATAGTTCCTAAGTATGCGCGTTTTCAGATAGTAAAATTAAATCACGACGACGTTGGCCATTTTGGTGTGGATAAAACATACGAATTAGTTTCAAAATTTTATTGGTTTCCTCACATGCGTCATTTTGTGAATAAATATGTACGAAATTGTTTGAATTGTTTATATTTTAAATCGGTTGGGAATAAAAAACCAGGGTATCTTCATCCTATAGCAAAGATTGCTACACCATTTCATACCATCCACATTGACCATATAGGTCCCTTTGTTAAAACCAGAAAAGGGAATACTCAGTTTTTGTTATTGTTGACGCATTTACAAAATTCATTTTTCTTTATGCAGTACCAAAGACAAAAACCAAATACGTTTTAAAAGCGCTCAATGAAATAATAAAAGTTTTTGGATCGCCTCGTAGAATTATTAGTGATAGAGGACGCTCGTTTACTTCAAATTCCTTCAAAAATTATTGCGAAAAGTACGGTATTACTCACTACCTGAACGCGGTCGGATTACTTAGGGGTAATGGCCAAGTTGAGAGGTATAACAGAACGCTCTTAGACTTGATGGCCACGATGGGGGCTGATTTAGACGACGACTGCGACTGTTGGGACAACAATCTCATAAATATACAGCTAGGTATTAATGGCACAATCAATAGAGCCATCGGAGCATCCCCTAGTGAAGTCCTTTTGGGTATCAGGGTATCACGTCAAGTGGCCCATATTCCTTCCGCTCCAGAGACCATCGACGTAACAACTATACGAAGGAATATTACAGAATTCAATAGCGCTTACCAAGCAGACCAAAAAATAAATTTGATGTAAAACGTAGCCAACCCACGACATATCAAGTCGGCGATTTAGTCCTTCTTAAAATTATATCGTCTCCAGCGACTAGTTCCAGTCAAAAACTTTTGCAAAAATGGAAAGGACCTTTCCGAGTTTCGGCATCCCTAGGGCAGGACCGGTATGAGATCAGAGATATTCCTGGCATGTCGAGATCGCGTATGTCCTATTGTGGAGTGGCTCGCATTGAGAATATGAAGCCATGGATCCATTTCCTAAATGAACCATAACTAAACTAATAAGGTAAGCTATTTGGAGGTGGAGTAGGGCGGTCTGCATTATTTTTCAGAGCCCGGTGATCCGGTCTTCAGGCGGTTTGATTACCAGTACTTGAGAGTGGGTTACTCCCGGACTCTGACAGGTAGGTGATTCGGAGTCTGAAGCCCGGTACTCCAATTTTTCAGACGGTCTGATTGCCGGAACTTGAGAGTGGGTTGCTCCCGGACTCTGACGAGTTGGTAAATCAGAGTTTGAAAGCCTCCAAGGCGATAGCAAATCATTCCCTCGCGCGGGCCCATTGAACTGTATAAGCATTATTAAAAACAAAAAAGTAATTAAAATTAAATGTACATACATATGTGTATATGTGTATATGTTTGCTGCTATTAATATAATTTGAACGAGTATATTTTCTTATGCAATTTGTATGTTGCGTAATGCTTTTAACTTTCAGAATTACCCCCGAAGGTGGCAGCGAGGGCGCTACCATCTGTAGGACGGCCGAATGTTGCAAAATGTGAGTTTGGATTCCTGCAACTCCAAGCAGCGACCGACCTTGGCGCCGTTTATCGTTGTTTGAGTTATGTTGGAATCCGCTGACTCGATTCGTGAACCGTCATCATGTGGGGCTATTCATGAATATTATTCCTATTAGTAGATATAATAGGCGGGTTCTGCGTCACTTTTTCTGCGCCGCACTAAATGACGTCACGAACTCGATGGCCAGTGTCCATCCCTCCTTCAGCGGCTTCTTGTGGGCATTGTCGTTGTGCAAGAGATGCGTGGGTGTTGGCATGCAAGAAATGTCATGGCGGCATGGAAGTGACGTCATACAAGAAGTATCATGGCGGCATGGAAGTACCGTCATACATGAAGTGTCATGGCGGCATAGAAGTGACGTCACATGACCAGTTGGTGGTAAATTTAAAATTCAATCACGATAAGGGGAGGTGAATGACCTCCAAACAGCATTGCGTCATTCTTATCTGGTATTGCAGCATTCGAGATCAAGTTTCCACAAGTTCAGACCTGTTTTTTAGCATAAACTGTAACCTGATATATTATTTCCTTTAATACTGCCACGCTAGCATAAACTTTAACCTGATATATTATTTCCTTTAACAGCATTGCGTCATTCTTATCTGGTATTGCATCATTCGAGACCAATGACCTCCAAACAGCATTGCGTCATTCTTATCTGGTATTGCATCATTCGAGGCCAATAACCTCCAAACAGCATTGTGTCACTCTTATCCGGTATTGCATCATTCTAGACTAAGGTCACGTCAAGGTCATCGACCTCTGGTCGTCCGGGGACAAGGTCACGCCAAGGTCATCGACCTCTGGTCGTCTGAGGGTCAAGGTCACGTCAAGGTCACGTCAAGGTCACATCAAGGTCATGACCGTTGGTCGTCTAGGGTCAAGGTCTTGTCAAGGTCATCGACCTCTGGTCGTCTGAGGTCAAGGTCACCTAGGGTCAAGGTCACCTCAATTTAAAACTTGTTCTCTACTGGTTCAGACCTGTTTTCTACAGGTTCAGACTTGCTTTTTAGTATAAATTGTAACCTGATATATTATTTCCTTTATAATTGTAGTGTTAGCAAAAATTTTAGCCTAATATGTAGGCTTGCTAGTAAACCTAGCATGAGCCTCTTTAGCTCAGCATTAGAGCACTGGTCTTGTAAACCGGAGGTCGTGAGTTCAAATCTCACAGGAGGCAATTACATTTCTATCGAAAATGTCAGGTGTGGGATTCGAACCCACGCTCCCTTTAGGGAACCAAGGCTTAAACAAGGCGCCTTAAACACTCGGCCAACCTGACTCGATAGGTATATGAAAAAGAAACGAGAAACAATTTTTTTATATCTATTTATTGGCATAAAGTAGGTGTAATACATGATGTATATGGGTTAGTTATTTAATATCATATTCGAACTGTTGCTGAAAGTTCTCTATAACATAAAGTACAAAATTTTATATGCATTCCACAAATCCAGCAGACTTCCACATGGGTGCAAGGTAGAAAAATAACGTTTCGTTCTCGCTTTCGACATATTCGACAAACCTTTTCAGGCGGTCCCCAGCATTCGTCCTTAGGAACGGAATTTGGCATTACTTCGATTGACTTCCTACCAAACATTACGTTCTCTTTAAAAGCACCTATTGCTACACTTGACTGTGATATATTGAACAAAAGTGTGTTTTAGTCCCTTTGTTTCCTGATAACATCTTGAATATTATGGAGGTGGTAGGGTTGTAATTCTTGAAGGAGCTGCGCTATTGAACCGTATGTTGTTGATACCAGTCAATCTGGAGGACTGCGGCAAAAATGTGGAGTTTATGCTGTTTTCGCTACATTAACCATAATACTTTTGAATGATTTTTGCAATACTCTTCAGTATTAATACAATTGTAGCGACTGTTATAAAGTAAATAAGTCCAGAAATTGTATTCAAATCTGTTGTCGTATTTTCAGACGCTACGATGAGTGCGTCTGCGTATACATCTTCATAATCGGAGCAGTTTAAAATAGGTAATGACCTCCAGGTATCAAAATCTCCAAT
>NW_019416926.1:105331-106394 GCF_000390285.2 Anoplophora glabripennis
TTTTTTTCATTATTTTCTATATCTTGTTGCCTTTTACGCAGACACGCCAATGGATTTTCGTTCCCGGCACGCTTCATCCCCCTTACTAGTCCAAAAGCTAGCGATGAATCTCTATAATTTCGACCGTGGAGTATAGGCGCGTCACACTTGCCTACAATATGTTACAGTTCCCCCTCCACGCAAGGCGGTTACAATAACATGATTTAGAGTGGAACTGAGGCCGGCTCAAAGCTGCTTACTAGTAGAGATGTCAAATATGAGTACTTTTGAGTAATCGATCATGAGTACCGATTACTTTCGGTTTAAGTAATCGGTACTTTGTATTCGTTACTTTGATTACTATTTGTAAAAATTCTATCCATTGTATCTATTTTCGGTGAGGTAGCATAAATAGCAACAATTTTATTCAAATTTATAAGCGCAAAACGCACGGTTTTTAATGCACAATTTGAGAATGTTAGTGTCAAAAAAACGGCGATATTTTTTAATAAGTCGCTTAATTACATCTTTAAGGTTATAATGACGCTTTCAGAATCATGTTTGGTTGAAAATTAACGCCTGTACATAGGCTTAAAGTTCATAACTTTTGGAGCCTCCGTTATAAACAAATCGAATTGTGTGAAAACTATTGCACCTACAGCGCCCACTTTTGGCACACTTTTAAAGTATGACAAAACGCTCCACTTGTCATAGGTTTTATAAAATTTGAACAATAAATGCGATAGTTATAAACAAATTAAAAAATGGGCACGGCACTTTTCTTGTTTCTTGCAATAACTTTTTTGTTTATTAACCGATTTTAATTTAACAAGTCTCATTTTGTAGATAATTTTACTCCCTACAAGCTATCTGTGAGTCACTTTTCGCTAAAATTGATGGTTTTCCCTGCAAAGTGAAAAAACTGTTTTCCTCACTTATTTGTTTAAATAGAAAAGTTAGCTAATAAAAGTTTTTGACTCACGAGATGAGAGATGTCTTGTATTATGTTCATTTCTTTAGACAATTTTACAATAATCTCGCGGATAGGACTTTTTTCGAGTAAAAATTTAATTTGCTTGGTCTA
>NW_019416926.1:110792-118416 GCF_000390285.2 Anoplophora glabripennis
TTCGTTTACATTGACGACGTGCTGTGTCCCGCGGAGACTATTGAGGAAGGTCTGGGTAATTTACGATTAGTTGTTGATACTCTGTCCAAGGCTGGATTTGTGCTGAACTTAGCAAAGTGTAGCTTTTTCAAAACATCGATAGAATATTTAGGTGTTGTGATTGAAAGAGGAACTGTAAAACCGAATCCCCGAAAAGTGAATGCTCTGGTACAGACAGTAGCTCCGACAGATGTAAAAGGTGTTCGCCAGCTCTTAGGCCTTGCCGGTTATTTTCGGCGTTTTATCAAGAATTCTGCTAGTTTAACGGCACCAATTTCGAAACTGTTGCGTAAGGGACAGCCATTTATGTGGACTAATGAATGTGAAAATATTCGTTTGGACTTAGTGAAACGATTAACTGAATACCCTATTTTAAAAATATTCGATCCGAGCTTATATACGGAATTACATACCGATGCGAGTTCGATAGGTTTAGGTGCAGTGTTAATGCAAAAAGACACGGACAATGTTTTGCGCCCCGTGGCCTATTACAGTCGCCGCACAACTGATTGCGAATCTCGCTATCATTCCTACGATTTAGAGACTCTGGCCATTGTAAATGCCACAGAATATTTCCGCAATTACCTGTATGGCATAAAATTTACAATATACACAGACTGTAATTCAGTGCGTGCCACGGCTCTAAAAAAAGAATTACACCCACGTGTTGCAAGATGGTGGATAAAGTTGCAGGATTTTGATTTTGAAATTGAATATAGACCTGGACATAAGATGACTCACGTTGACTATCTGAGTAGGAATGCTCCACCAGTAAAGAAAATTTTGGTAACACAAGCCACAGTGATAAACAACACAAAGAAAACTATTCGTGAATATCAAGCAGATGATTTATTTTGTCAATCAGTAGTAAACGGAGAACTTATACAGTCTGGCTATACAGTGAAAAATAACTTGGTGTTTTTACAGAATCCACATGACAAACTTGATAGGTGTTTTGTGCCAATATCAGCAAGACTTAATGTTATGCGACTTTATCACGATGAATCATCTCATATAGATGTTGATAAAATGTTGTCAAAACTACGAGAGGATCTCATTTGGCCACATATGGGAAAAACTGTTCGTAAATATGTTTCAAATTGTCGATCATGTGTTTTGGGAAAATCATCAAGTGGTAAAAAACACGGAATGTGTCAGCAAAAATCTAAACCGTCATCAAAATTAGACACATGGCATATTGATCACGCTGGACCGCTGGTGAAATCCAACAAATGCACCTACATACTAGTGATAATAGACTCTTTTACAAAATATGTTCGTCTCTGTCCGATTAAACAGAAAACTACCGACGCTAGCATAAAAGCCTTAGCTCAAGTGTTCACAGAATTAGGCGCACCTAGACGCTTGATTGCTGACAGAGCAACTGCCTTTCAGTCAGGAAAATTTAAGGAAATTTTAGAAGAATGGTCTGTTGAACTGCATTTAATTGCAACGGGAGTTCCGCGCGGAAATGGACAGGTGGAACGTGTAATGCGTACCCTATTTAATGCTATGCGAGCTGTGTTGAATGATAAAGATGAGAAGAACTGGACAAAAGTGTTGCCCGCTATTGAAGACGACTTAAATGTCACTGTCAATAAATCAACCGGGTACGCTCCTTGGGTCCTAATGTTTGGTGAAAATCGATGTTTAAAAGCAGCTGATGAACTATTAATTGACGTTCCTGCAAGAAAAGAGATGATAAATGCCGATGTTGTACACATTAAAGCAAAGCAACGGTTACAGAAAATTACTGAGCAAGCAAGAAATACCTTCAACAAGAAGAGAATTGAGGCAGTGCCGTATGCTGTTGGTGATAAGGTGGCTATTGAAAATAGTCAAGTAGCGTATGGAGGAAAGCTGAAACCGAAGTTTCAAGGTCCTTTTGAGGTTACGCATTGTTTGCCTAATGACAGGTATGCGTTAAAACGAGTTGGCGGTCNACACTGTTTTCCTCACTTATTTGTTTAAATGGAAAAGTTAGCTAATAAGTTTTAGACTCACGAGATGAGAGACGCCTTGTATATTGTTCCTTTAGACAATTTTACAATAATCTCGCGGATAGGACTTTTTTCGAGTTTCTCTTTTATTTTCGCTAATTTTCCTGGTGTAAATAGTAATCAGTAATTACCTAATTGATAGCGGACCGTGTAGCCGGGTGTCTTGGCCGGTGGATTTCGATCTGCCGAGGTATTCGAGGTAAGCATCACGGACGCAGGCTGGAATTTGGATGGGTGACCTAAGGCGAGCTCGAGGGCGCGGCTGTGGCAGCCTATCAGAGACCTGGGTCTCTCAACATTTTCCGCATGCGTGTGGTCCCCGATAAATGGTAATGAGAACAGAGCAAAGAAAATCTCTGTAACTCAAGACCATGCCATCATACACAAACTGTACGAGATTAAGCCACCAAGCCAACCGTGTAGTAAATATGATGGTTTGAAGAAAAGTACTCGAGTAATGAAGGAGGGTGTACAAGGGGACTAATAAGGGCTAAGTGCCGCGGTGGAAAAACAATTCCACCACCCTCCGACATACTTACATACATACCTAATTAATATACAGTACTGTAAGTTATAGACGAGTAAATATCAAACCGCATCATATTATGAATATAATCTAACCTCAATTTCTCTTAAAAAAGAAATGCAGTGTTAATATCTGAAATATTAAGGTTTGTTTGATAAAAAAATAATTATAATGCAAGGATCAGATTACGAATATAAATATATATTTTGAAATTAAACAATCAGTTTTAAAATAAACAAAAATAGAAAGTTCATATTATTTTTTAGATTATGTATTATATACACCGTCTTATGGATATTTTTAGTACTTTATAGGAAAGATTTTTTCTAATATAAGTAGGTATAAAAATATGGTACACAAAACAAATAAAATTGAATGCAACGTAACAATACAAGTACTCGTTTCGTGTCGATATAATATGAATAAGTGTCAAGTGAGCATTGCATAAGTATCCATATTCCATTAGATAAAGTACTCTGTATTGTCTATATCCAAGAAGTAATCAAATAAGCAAAAGTAACGAATACTTTTTCAAACGAATAATCGTTACTTCGGATCCAATCAAGTAACGAGTACTCATGTAACTAATTGATACTTTTTCGACATCTCTACTTACTAGTGCTTACAGTTTTAGTGTTTCAGTGATGTCAGTGTGAAGAATAGTACAAAGGCTTTAAAAATAAGGACAAGGCAGGTATTAATTTAAAGTAAATAAAAAACAACTTCTTTACAACAAAACAAAGTAAGACAAAATTAAACGTAATTTAATAGATACTTATTATATTATCAAATACATAAGGAGAGCTAATAATAAAACTATCTCACAATATTGTTCTATCTCTCGAAACACTTTTTTCAAGCCGTAATGACGTAAACTACTGCTCTAAATAAATTAAAATCACTAATCAAAGAATTTATGAATTAAGAAACTAAGAAAAATTTTAAAATATTTTTAATTATACGAAAAATATTACTGGACTACCAAGTAAACGGGACAAAAGTAGCGACGAACTAAAAATATTTTGAAAATATATTTCCCCTTAATTAAGTACCTACTCGTTTTGGAAATTTATGATTTCAATTTTTTTGCTTTAATTGATTCCTCAAAATTCCCCGAATATGCAAACAAATTTCCCGAAAAATCGTTTGAATGTTTATTACAAATGTATACAAACGTTTTTGAATTACATAGGTTGAAAAATGAACTTAATATTTTGTACAGAGACGAACAATTCCGTAATTAAGAAGTTCCAAAAACAATAGGAATTTAAAATGGTATTTTCAGAATCATACAAATTGTTTTATCCAGTTTTAACAATTCCTGCAACAAGTGTCTCGGTAGAAACTTTTTGTCTTCAGCACATTTAAGACTTAGGTAGGTACCTACTTAAGAAATACGACACAAGATACAAGAGCGCTTAAACAACTTATCAATGATAGAAAAAGAACTATTGCAAAGTTTTAGTGCCGATCGTCAATTTTATGAAGACATTATAAACAAATTTGCAAATTTAAAAGACGGGCGAATAAACCTGTTTTATAAAAACATTCAGTTTTTAAAATATTTTGTTAAAACTGGAGGCAAACGAAAAGTTGGCGGCATTGTTTTATATATAAATAAATAAGTTGGCAGGGAACCTAATGAAAATTTATTATTATAGTTTTTCATATTTTTTAATATTCATAAACCAAGTAGGAACAATTTTGTTAATTATTAGGTAAATATATCTTTCTTTTTTTCTGTTAATTTTATCGTAAATACAATTTTTTAAAGTTCTGCTATTATTATAATTTTTTAATTTACAGTTATAGCAGGGCTATTGGCAATAGGGTTGCCAGCCGTCCCGTTTTTCAGAAGTTTGTCCCGCGTCCCGGGCAAGGTACTAACGGGACGCATATTGTCCCGTAATTTAACTGACATAAATTCATGTTATTTATTAAAGTCACCGCAAGTCACAACAAGCTGTAGTATGCAGTGAATAGTGTATAATGTATCTACGTACCGCCATTATAATAGCAGTCTACATTTTAGCGCCATTAAAACGATTATTCCCCGTGTTAGAAAAATGTCTAGAAGTGTAAGCAAAAAATGGCAAACATTATTTAAAACAAAGCAGGATTTTCCGTATAGCAATCAAGAGTGAATTATTGATAAAAGTCTACTAACAAACTGTCATTTAGGGAATTTTACAGCAAAATTAAGAATAAAACAAATATAATTAATCAGTATATTGTCATTATGTAGATATACGTATTTATAGGTATTTATGTCAATTTGAAGTTATGTTTTTGTTTACACAAATTCTATTTTATTTTTTTTTGTAAGAAAATATATTTGTTTCGTTCATATTACCTACATCAGTTATTTTTTTTGTTTAAATATATGTTGGCTTGTGTCATCTGAGCGTCATCTGAAACCGCCGAATCGTGCAGATATTGTAAACATATCTCGGACCGTTTTAGCTAAGCTTGCAATATGAGTCAGTCAGCGAGCCTACTTTGCTGTATGAAGTTGTAAATCAGTATTCGGAGGCAATAAACTAGAATTATCACGTTAATTGTGTTTCATTATATCTCGCTTTTTACTTCAAAAGCTAACATCAGAAGTGGGATTCCTCCTAGTGTCTTTAGGACAGGAGAAAAGGACCTAAAAGTGCTTTATTTTTTGTGTGAAAACTAAAATACGTCGAGAACAATGGCTGACGACCATGAACAAAGTGAAGGTGCTGAACGGGCTACTAGTCCATCCGTTGGTGTAGGGAGAGTCAGTGAGTCACTTGGCACTAAAATGATGGAAATGTACAAAATTCAGCAGGAAAGTAATATTCACTTTCAAGATCAAATTACGCAAATTTTGTCAACAATGGCCAACGCCCAAGCGATTCAATCCCAGGCGGCGCTGCAGTCAGCTTCGACAAGTACGCAGGCGCAAATTCAGACCCCTGTATCCAATCACATACCCGAAGTTGTGGCGGCAGCATCATCGCAAATTCGGTTGACAAGTTATGATCCTGATGACACACCGTTTACGATGGTGGAATGGATGGATGACATCACCAAAATTCAACAGGAGTTTGGAATGTCCGACACCATGATTGTTTTGAAGGCTGGTCACGCTCTCAGAGGACGAGCTGCCCGTTTCTTTCAACACTGGAAACCGATTGTTAGAGATTGGGTTTCTTTTCGCAGAGATTTTGAGGTAGCATTTCCGGAGCGAGGTACACCAGCTACTCGAATACGTGCTTGCCTCGAAATTACAAGTGATAAGTTCGTGTCGTTAGTAGAGTATGGAAATGTGAAACTCTCATCCATCAAACGGTTTTATCCAGACTTTCCTTGGAACATAATACTCAGTCTGGTCGAGTACGATATTAAAAATACAGAAGTGAGAAACAGAATTTGTTTGCAAGCTCCCAAGTGTGATGCTGACCTTTTAAAATTGTTAGCTACTTGTGATGCTACTATTAAAATTGAAGAGGACCGGTCGCGTGAATTATCACGAAAGCGCGGTAACAACTCAAAGGAGGAACATCCTGATTTTAAAGGAAAGTGCAGAAAGTGTCATCGCTACGGGCATAAACAGGTAAACTGCAAACAAGTGATAGATGCACCCAACAAGCGGTTACCAGTTCTTTCTGAAAGTAAATCAACAAATTTAACAAAATCGACCAATATAAAAACCTGTAACTATTGTAAAAAAATAGGCCACACCGAGGATGTTTGTTTCAGCAAACACGGGATGCCCAAACGAGTATTATTGTCTCGTTTTGTATCAAGTCCTTCTGCCACACTTGCAAACAACAATACATTCACAACTTTATGATACCTAGTGGACACTGGTGCCGATGTATCCATATTACATGAAAAAGTTGCGACATGTTTAAATTTGAAAGTTCAACCCGATAATCAGTTTTTATCAGGAATGGGAAATTCCATAACTAAGCCCATCGGCCGCAGCAGCACTTTAATGTTTACACCAACCATGACCCTAGAAGTCGAGTTCCTAATTGTACCAGATGGATCTATTCCTGAGGGCAAAATTGATGCTATAATCGGCCTTGATGTACTCCAACGACCAGGAATCAAAATAGAAGTAAATAAAAATAGTGTCCATATGGTGCATGATCCAGTGACAAATTTCTCTCAAATTTGTTGTGCACACACTTTTGACGATAAAGAATTAAATTTGTCAGGACTGGACGAGCAATTGACAAGTGAAATAAAAACTATCCTTCAAAATGCAATAAAGCAAACGCCACCCGCAGTAACAACGGGCAAGTTAAAAATAATACTACGTGATTCACAACCGGTCGCTCACAAACCTCGGCATTTAGCATATGGAGAACGATTGCAAGTAAAGCATATTATACAACAACAAATTCAAGCTGGAATAATACGACCAAGTGAATCAGCATATGCTAGCCCGATTGTACTCGTAAAAAAAAGGAACGGAGAAACAAGATTGTGTGTAGACTATCGGGATGTAAACAAAAAAGTGTTACGCAATAATTATCCTTTGCCTCGCATACAAGATCAGATTGACTCTCTAGCGAAATTTGTTTATTTTTGTATACTCGATATGAAACAGGGATTTCTTCAAGTAGAAGTCGAAGAAGAATCGAAACATATTACAGCCTTTGTAACACCAGACGGATTGTACGAATATAACCGAATGCCATTTGGTTTTGTGAACTCTCCTTCGTGTTATCAAAGTGCCATTGATAAAGCTCTCGGACAGTTGAAAGACAATATCGCCTTCGTTTACATTGACGACGTGCTGTGTCCCGCGGAGACTATTGAGGAAGGTCTGGGTAATTTACGATTAGTTGTTGATACTCTGTCCAAGGCTGGATTTGTGCTGAACTTAGCAAAGTGTAGCTTTTTCAAAACATCGATAGAATATTTAGGTGTTGTGATTGAAAGAGGAACTGTAAAACCGAATCCCCGAAAAGTGAATGCTCTGGTACAGACAGTAGCTCCGACAGATGTAAAAGGTGTTCGCCAGCTCTTAGGCCTTGCCGGTTATTTTCGGCGTTTTATCAAGAATTTTGCTAGTTAA
>NW_019416926.1:119746-148348 GCF_000390285.2 Anoplophora glabripennis
TTAAAGTCACCGCAAGTCACAACAAGCTGTAGTATGCAGTGAATAGTGTATAATGTATCTACCTATCGCCATTATAATAGCAGTCTACATTTTAGTGCCATTAAAACGATTATTCCCTGTGTTAGAAAAATGTCTGGAAGTGTAAGCAAAAAATGGCAAACATTATTTAAAACAAAGCAAGATTTTCCGTATAGTAATCAAGAGTGAATTATTGATAAAAGTCAAATAACAAACTGTCATGTAGGGAATTTTACAGCAAAATTAAGAACGACCAAACTGCAAACAAATATAATTAATCAGTATAATGTCATTATGTAGATATACGTATTTATAGGTATTCATGTTAATTTGAAGTTGTTATGTTTTTGTTTACACAAATTCTATTTTATTTTTTTTTGTAAGAAAATATATTTGTTTCGTTCATATTACCTACATCAGTTATTTTTTTTGTTTAAATATATGTTGGCTTGTGTCATCTGAGCGTCATCTGAAACCGCCGAATCGTGCAGATATTGTAAACATATCTCGGACCGTTTTAGCTAAGCTTGCAATATGAGTCAGTCAGCGAGCCTACTTTGCTGTATGAAGTTGTAAATCAGTATTCGGAGGCAATAAACTAGAATTATCACGTTAATTGTGTTTCATTATATCTCGCTTTTTACTTCAAAAGCTAACATATATTATATTTCTTTCTGCTTCTTTTGTTTACTTGGTTTTTCAAATGTCCCGATTTTTTTTAGTTTGTCCCTTTTTTTATCGCTGTTTTAGCAGTAGTCCTGTTTTAACATACAACAGATCTGGCAACCCTAATTGGCAAAGATCTCCATAATAAAAAATGATGTGGAAATTTATTCCTATTTATTATTTGAGAGCAAATTAATAAAATATTCAAATAGTTGCGTATTATTTTTTATAAAATCTGAATGAAAATTGCGCTCGTGAGCATCAGTTTTTCTATAATATTGTAAATGCAACTAAAAATTTCCAGATGACCTTCCGTTTGACCTTCAAATTTTTTTTTGTGTACTATCTTTCACAGTTTTGATTTAAAAATTAGAATATTTGAGAATTTAGAATCTTACGATTCCAAATTTCTGAGAAATAAATAAATTTTGACAAAAATGTTTTATTTATCTTAATACAAAACAGTAAATTTACTTCTTTTTGGATACACCAACAGTACGTCCACGGCGACCAGTGGTTTTTGTATGTTGACCTCGCACACGAAGACCCCAATAGTGACGCATACCTCTGTGAGCACGAATTTTCTTCATACGTTCTAAATCTTCACGAAGTTTGGAATCTAATGTTGAGGAGGTTAACTATAAGTAAAAAAAAAAACAATATTTAGATGTTTATTTCGGAGAAGATAACATTGCGTAATTCGCACTTAATAGTAACGACTTATCTAAAAACTGTGATTTTGGGATAATTATTAAAATTATTTCAAGTATTTTTCTGCTTTAGACTGAAAAAATCCAAAATATCTAAGTCGGTTGAACGAACGAATGAAGCAAGATACAGGTTCGGAAAGTACCGATGGTCCATCTGCCGTTACGTGAGAGCGATAAAGTAAGACATAGAAATCCATGCGATAGAGAAGGATGGCTATAATGAAGGCGTCTCATAGTCACCGCCCGTTTGGCCCTTCCACAAATAAGATCCACTTCTTATTTGTAGAAGGGCGAAATGGGCGGTGACTATTAGACGCCTTCATTATAGCCATCTTTCTCTATTGCACGGATTTCTATGACTTACTTTGTCGCTCTCACGTAACGGCAGATGGACCACCGGTACTTTCCGACCCTGTATACTTATATTGTGTTTGAAAGTGTGTTATTAATTAATTATAATTTGATAATTTATATAGACAAGCGTGAAGAGAGTGTTATAGTGTTTACGAAGATAGTTGAAACCGTATAAAAACTAAAAGTCGACATCTCTTTATTGTGCAAGTCGGCATTTCTTTATTGCGCCCGGACAGTCCAGGCACACTAAAGAGATGCCAACTTTTAGTTTTATACGGTTTCAACTATCTTCATAAACACTATAATTTAAAGTGAATACTGTAGGACCTGTTTTTAATTGCATTGGAATGCATCTATTTATCTTCTAAATATTAGCTTTATTAATGTGGAAATGTCAAGGTGCGGTTTTTCTGTGTCTTCTATCAGCCGCAAACCGAGTGTTTCTTGTGATGGCCCTTGCAAAAAACAATTTCATGCTGTTTGTGTTAACTTTCCAAATGAAGCTATTTCATATTTGACGTCTATACACTATACAGGGCCTTTCCTGGAGGTGTAGTGCATGTCACTTGCTTGATTCTACTTTTTCTGATAAATGTTTCCGAGAAATTTTTGAAAATAAATGTGCCGAATTATCTAATGATCTCTTGTTTAAATTTAATTTATTGAAAGATGACTTCAAGACAAAATTTTATGATAAACTTTCATAGTGCCTACTGGTACTAATGCTGCTGCTGTTGCTGCTAACTTGCCTCAGTTTTCATATTCAGATAAATTACGTCAGGTACCTCAGCAAAAAATTGTGATTAAACCCAAAAATCCTAAACAGGCTAATGCGCTTACAAAAAATGACATTTTAGTTGCCGTTAATCCAGTTGAGACTGACATCACGATCAGTAATGTGAAGCACATTAAAGATGGTGAAATTCTCTTGGGTTATAATAATTCTGCTGAAGGTAATAAATTTAAGAAAATTGCTGTGGATAAATTATTTACTAATTATGAGGTCCATGAAGTAGACTCTTCAACCGCATATTAAAGTTGTGGGTATTTCAAATCAAGTCAGAGACGATAATCTTGTTGCATACATTAAAAAGCAAAATGAAGTTGTTTTTGATAATTCCTCTTAATGCAGTTATTCGGTTCTGGCCGACGAAGAAGAATAAGAAGTGGATACTTCCGTTTTTCATAAAGCGATTAAGCAAGGACATTTACTTATTGGACTTGATGGATGTACTGTTTATGATGCAATTTCAATGTCTCGTTGTTTTAACTGTAATGGTTATTTTCATGGAAAAAGATCATGTAAAAATAATACTACATGTCCTATCTGTTCACAAAAACATGATGTGAAACAAATTTCAGAAGGAAGTCAGTTGCGTTGTATTAATTGTGTCAACCTAAAAAACTCACAGGGTAGCGATATTAATATCTTGGGATTATGCTAATTGTGTTGCTTATAAGAGAGCCATTCGTAAATTGAAAGTTGACTTGTTTGGAACAGATATATGGGTGAATATACAGTACATATTTAGATTGCGACGGCCCATTAATAAATCTTATACAACAATTAATTAATTTATTGTCTGTATCAATGAAGTGATAAATAATATTTTCATTTATTTAGACCGCATATTCAAATTACGATAACTATTCACTTTAGGCATTTATATGATAAAATAGTGAAAAATATATACTCCCCTGGCTTGTCCCATTAGCAACTTTTACTAGAATTTTAAACATAATTTTTTTTTATTCGACAGCTACAATATTATTTCAATTATAATTATGTAACTAAATAAACGTAAAAACACATTTTCGCAAATTAAGTTGTAAAAATAATTATGAACATAATAATACTGATAAATTTTGACACCACCAGAAAAAAGTGTCACCCTCACCTGGCGAAATCACATGATCAAAATATCGGGTTACAATTACAAACACAGATCTTTGACTTTAAGCGATACGTATTGAATATAATGAATTTACCAACAAGCTAACTGCGTTGAGCCTATTCAATCTATAATCGCGTCAGTGGCTGTTATGCTGTCTTAGAGCTTGCTTGTGCCAGTAGCTGAAGCATTTCCCCTGGTATACATATATTTTTATATTTTATCATTACATAATTTTGCATTGATTAAAAACAATATTAATTGTGACCAGGAGTCATGAATAACTTTTAATTGTAGTAACAAGTACATGTACATAATTGTAATTCGAGGATATGTGCGATTTTGTCACTTCTCTGGCGTCAATCCTCTGGCAGTTTGTACGCCAGGGGAAACACATGTAATCCAGGGGAATGACAAAAAATGTAACTTGATAGTTAATATTTTAACACTTTATTTTACATGTTTTAATTAGTTGCTTATGATAAACATAAGCCAAATATCGTGATGAACGTCAAAAAAAAACAAACGAGAGAAGAGACTGGAAATTTGTCACTGCACTGTGCATAGTGTCACTCCCCTGACCATACATTTTCCCCTTGTGCCTATAAATCTTAAAAAATAGAAATATCTTCTGGTCCTTATCATTGCAGATACATAAATATTGCCAACTTGTGAAATAATTAATACTATATTAAATTGATTAACCTTTCTTTGGGGACACCGAAAATACATTTACTGTATAATCACCCATATAGCAACTATCTGACAATAACTTGTGGCCTTTAGGTATTTCTGCATCTATCCATTCTAATACTTTTAATAAACAGATTACTCAGTTAACGGTTTACTATCAGAATATGTGTGGTCTTAATGGTAAAATGGTTGAGTTGTTTAATAGTTCTGCTGCAAGTAAAAACCAGATTATAGCAGTAACAGAGAGTTGGCTTGATGTTAATGTTCATAATTTTTAATTATTTGATTCCTGAGATGTGACCGTAATTTTATTGATACTAACTTATCAAGGGGTAGTGGAGTCTTACTAGCAGTTGATTCGTCTTTATCTGCAACGGATTTGTGTCTGAAATCTGATATGCAGTTCAATGAACTGTATTTGATTGATATTATTGGAATTCAAATTAAAATTAACTTTTATTCATATTACATAATTTTATTCTATATTCCACCAAATACCTCCTTAGAGTGTTATAATTCAATTTTTGAAATTTTAAGTTCATTAAAATTTATCTACAGTAGTAATATTCTTTTAGTTGGGAGATTTTTATTTTACAGAATATTCAACATACTAACAGACTGCTGAACAGTCCAGTCAAGTAAATTCGTTATTAAATTTCTGTAACTTCTTAGAATGGGATCAGTACAATTTCACTAATAACAGTTATGGTAGAATACTTGATCTTCTGCTTTCTAATATGCAATGCTCTGTGCATGGTGCTGTTGATGCTTTAGTTAAGGAAGATTTACATCATCCTTCTATTATAATTTTTTTTAGTGGAAAAACCGTATAAATGTAAAAGTGAATTGGTTGATGTTGAATTTTATAATTATCGGAAAGCTAATTTACTTGAGCTATATACTGAACTAGCATCTACCAATTGGTATTGTTTGCAAGATTATTCTGATATTAATTAAGCCTTTTGTAATTGTTATGATAAACTATTTTCTCTAATTGATAAATATGTCCCTAAAACTACAACAAAAGGTAGAAACTATCCACCTTGGTTTACTAAGAATATTATTAAAAGTATTAAATTAAAGCATAAAGCTTTGCGTGATTATAAAAGATTTGATGACCCTCTAGCTTGCCAGGAATTTGAATTTTTACTAACATATATAAAGAATGAAATTAAATGTGAATACTTGAAATAATGTCGTAACACAGAACAGTATTAAAATCAATCCCAATAAATTCTGGCAATTTATCAATATGAAAAAGAATAACAACAGCTTGCCAAGTACAATGCATTACCACGATAATTCTTATGAAGGTACTGCTGAAGTGGTCGAGATGTTTGCTCAGTTCTTTAGTAGTACTTTTATTAAGTCCAGTTTTATTTGTCGACTCATAACGGATACAGCCACTGCATTGTTTCAACTGAATCAGTTCACAGAAACAGAAGTGATGGGCCCAGATAAAATCCCTACATTTGTACTTAATGATTGTGCCTGTGTTTTAGCTATACCTCTTACCATCTTGTTTAATTTGTCTATTATATGTAATACTTATCCTAGTGTATTAAAAAACACTAAAGTAATTCCTGTTTATAAACAAGGTGAAAGAAATAAAGTTGAAAATTATAGACCTATAACAATTGTCAATAATTTTTCTAAAGCTTATGACTTTCTTCTATATGATTTTATTTTTTCATTTGCAAAGAATCGAATAAGCGAATATCAACATGGTTTTTTTAAGGGCAGATCCACCACCTCCAACCTTCTGTGTATAACTCAATATATCTCGAGTGTTGTTGCAAATTTATAGAATTTCTATATATATTTTAAATATTTTGATTGTCATAAATAAAGAAAAAGAACGTGACATTCTCAAACAGATTTTTTGAAAAATATATATAATTTTGTTAACAGTACCGAAATCTATAACGAATACGTGTGCTACTAATCATCACTCTCATTTTGAACTCTCGTGTTGCTGCAGACGGGTAGTTTGTATGTGTACACGAAATTATTGGCGATCGTGACAGGATCTGAGAGTGATTAGAGAAATCGTATTATAGAAAGGTCGGTGCAGATTATTCCTTGTATTTTGGAGAATTGTACAAACTTTTACGTCATGTGAGCTTTTGTATCTGACACTTGACGTTTAGTGGTTTTGACCAGAGATTGTAAAGATATGGCTACAGAAATAGAAAAGAAAAGGAAAAGTCGTAGAGTTATGCGGGCATCGTTTACGCGGGTGTTGAAGGAAATTGACTCAATGCTGCAAACTGACAGTCCTGATTTCCGACAAATAGATGTTTCATTTGAAATACTAGAAATGAAGTTTGAGGAATTAAAAGTTGTGGATTCCGAAATATATGAAGCGATCCTGGAGACGACGAGTGAAGAAGGGTTACTGCAAGAAATAGATGCTGCTGACGACTACAAGAGGAAATTCATTCTGCTGCGTTCTCGTTATGATGAGTTTGTGGGAAAATCCAAAGGACAGCAGCCTCTCTTAGAAGCAAGGTCGGTTCATCATGATAGTGCTTGTTCAGGCCTAAAATAGAATTTAAACGGTTTGGCGGATTTGACTGGTTATCGTTTTGGGCGCAATTCAAGAAAATCCATGAAGATCCAGACATTGATAACCATGATAAGATTGAATATCTAGTACAGGCTACTGTTGAGGCTAGCAGAGACAGACAATTAGTGGAAAGTTTCCCGGCAATGGGAGAAAATTATGAGAAGATTGTTGAGAGCATGCAATCGAGATTTGGTCAGGAAGATTTACAAATTGAAGTTTATGTTCGCGAATTACTAAAGCTCGTAATAAATAATGCAATTGCTCCCAATAAAATATCACTTTCTGCTTTATATGATCGCATAGAGACACAATTAAGAGCTTTAGAAACATTAGGTATCACTTCTGAAAAATGCTCCGCGATGCTTTTTCCGCTTATAGAATCCTGTTTATCCAATGATTTATTAAGGGCCTGGCAGAGATCTCACTTTAGTTCTTTGAAACATTATACTTCTCGCGATTGTGTATCACAGGATGAAGGTGATAGTACTTTAGAAATTCGACTTCAGAGTTTAATGGTCTTTTTGAAGAACGAAGTGCAGAATGAGCAACGTATATCCCTGGCTGTTGAAGGATTTGGTTTGTCATCTGTTAGCGGAATTATCGACAGTGACGTGAAAAAGAGGAGACCAATTTAGACAGCTCCTATATCTACTGCTACACATTTGATGAATTATGAGGCCGCTAAGTGTCTTTTGTGAAGGTACACATGCAAGTGATTCCTGCTTTAAAGCACAAAAAATGTGTATTCAAAACAAGAAAGAAACTTTGATGAAGAAGAGTGCTTGTTTCCGATGTTTAAAAGTAGGACACCAGACAAAGAAATGTCGTACTCGTTTGCAATGCGTCATTTGTAGAAAATCTCATGCTACCTTGATGTGTACTGATTTAACAGTGAATAAAACTTCCGCTGATATACACAGAGCACTGTTAATGAAAATTGTGCTAAAGACAATTCCCTGGCTAACTAACTATTCGACTCCACTGGTCTTCCTACAAACTTTACGTGTAACGATAAGTTCTAAATTTGGTTATAAGGAAATTCGTGCTTTAATTGATACTGGTTCAGAACGTTCTTATATTTTAAAGTCAACTGCTATGGAATTGGGATGTTCACCTAAATCTACAGAAAAAATCATACATTGTCTTTTTGGTGGTACCGAAAAAGTAAACAGGCACCAATGTTTTGAAATTACAATCAGCAAAGAAAAATACTCATGTGCTTTTGAAGTTCTTGACCAAAACATAATTTGCAAGGAAGTATATCCTATATCCCAAGGTCCCTGGATAGAAGAAGTTCGTTGTTTAGGTATTCAAATATCTGATGTAAATAATTCAGGACCTATCGAACTTTTAATTGGAGCGGATGTGGCAGGAAAACTTTATACAGGAGGGAAAGAGGCATTACAATGTGGTCTGGTGGCAATTGAAACAACTGTGGGTTGGACGTTGATGGGAAAAGTTCCTATAGATAAACCTATTTCGACGGTTGCTATGATCAGTTTATCTCTACTGATCAAAGAAGCTTCTATTGCAGATTTGTGGGATTTAGACACATTAGGAATAAAAGAAACAGCGGAAATAAAGTATAAAAGTGATATGGCAAGAGCGGCGAAGGAACTCTTCTTACAGACAGTGCAAATTAACGAAGAAAATTGTTATGAAGTGAGACTTCCCTGGTTAGAAGACCACCTCCATATACTGTTAGGGTTCAAGGTTACGTCGATGCCGAGTTCTAAAAGACTCCATTGAAAGTCATATGTTGATAGGTCTGTCCTGTCATAACAGTAATAAATTTAAGGGTATCGGCACACGCGGCTGAGTACACAGTGTGTCGAAACGGGAATAAGATTATTAACTTTTTGGACCCCGTCGATATAACATGTAAAATATTTTTTTCTAATAAATTGTGAATTTTGAAAAGTGGTCTTAATAATACCTACAAATTATAATATTGCTAAGAAGAGGTTAAGTTCTACTGTACAGAAATTGAAAGGTCAAAAGTTAGTAGAAGCTTATGATGCTGTTTTTCAACAGTGGTTAGAAGAAGATATAATAGAACTGGACAAGGTGAGTGATAAAACACAAGGACATTTCCTTCCACACAGACCTGTTATTAAAGAGAACAGTACTACAAGAATAAGACCTGTGTTTGACGCATGGGCTCGAGAAAAGAATGGACCATCCCTCAATGACTGTTTGGAGAAGGGTATGAATTTAATTGAGGAAATACCTTCCTTTCTAATAAGATTTCGAGAGAATCGTATTAGCGTTATAAATGACATTCGTAAAGGATTTTTGCAAATAAATGTAAACAAAAAGGGCAGAGAGTATTTGAAATTCTTGTGGCTTGATACAGATGGAAACGAAATTATGTATCGACACAAACGCGTGGTGTTTGGGGTTAATTGTAGTCCATTCTTACTTGGGGTCACAATTGAATATCATCTGTCAAAGTGTTTAGAAAAATGTCAAAAAAGTGAAACGGTGTATTCAGAAGAGACAGTTAAGAAACTATCAAAAAGTTTTTATCTAGATAATTGTGCAACTAGCGTCGTAGACAAAAACACTCGAGAGAGGTTTATTTCAGAAGTAAAATTGGTCATGCTTGAAGCCAAATTTGATCTAAGAGGGTGGGAGTTTATGGAGAGTTAAGCATAGATGAAGATCCTGTATCCGTTTTAGGTCTTATTTGGCATAAAGACGAGGATATTTAGAGGATAAATGTAGAGCACTGGTACGACTCGATCAATTCTGACAATATATTAGTGACTAAAAGATTGATTCTTTCAATGCCTCAACGGGTGTTTTATGTGATTGGATTTACTAGTCCTACTACCTTGATACCGAAATTATTATTGCAACAAATTTGGAAAAAACAAATACTGTGGGATGGACAGGTAGATTCTGAAACTGAAAATACATTTCGAAAGTGGTTAGAAGACTTGTCCTATCTGTGTCAAATAGAAATCACGCGCTGGATTAGGTCTCGGTTGCGAAAAAGTGGAACATATAAGCTTGCACACTTTTTGCAATACAAGTAAGAATGCATTTTCTACTGTTGTTTTCTTAAGAGTCATTAGCAACAGTAGGGTAATAGTGAACTTATTGAGTGCTAAAGCACCTCTTAGAAATTTGACAATACCTAGACTTGGAACTGTTGGCAGCTGTCATTGGAGCTCATTTATATGTCAATGTCATACAAAATTTAAAGTATGGTGTACCAGATTATGATACCATTGACAGATCATCTTTGTGCAGAAAGTTGCGATGTAAACAGAAGTTGAGCGACGATCTAAGGAAAAGATTTTGTACGGAGTATTTAGGGCAATTGAAAACTATTTGCAATAGAAAACTATATCGCGAGGTAAGAATCGGTGATATCGTATTAATTGGCAACAATGTAGTTAAACGTGTTGACTGGCCGCTTGGTCGTATAGTGGAACTTATACATGGCAAAGACAATAAAGTTAGGCTGGTTAAAGTGAATACCAAGAGGGGACAATTGCTTACACCAGTTCAACGTCTTTATCCTTTGGAATGCATCGACTCGTCATTAGAGGAAACCACGGATCCAGGTACAAGTAGACGAAAACAAGAACTCGACGTTCCTATACATCCACAAGATGTTATACTGCCTGAACCTGAAGATTTTAGAAGTAAACCTGAAAATTGTGCGGGAGCGACATTAAAAAGCAGAGTACCCGTTATTATGCATAGTGGTCGTGTGTTTAAGCCTCCCTTAAAATTATGTTATTAAAGGTGTACCTGATAATTGTAGAATTATAGCCGATTCAATTTCGAGCAGGACGAAACGGCCGCGCTCTCTGCTTCCCCCACCACCACCACCACCACTCGTTGGTGGTGGTGGTGGTGGGGGAAGCAGAGACCAGTGACCCATTTTTTCGATTTTTTCGATTTTTACCATAATAATCATGATTCATTCGGTTTGTAACTAGACATGTTTTGTAAAAAATTTAATTGCAAACATTTTTTTCCTCTTCCATTTTCCAATAGAAAGAAAAATATGACATTTTTCGAATTTTTTTAACATATTGTGCCACCAAAAGTTAAGCCCACGTTTTTTTTTTATGCGCATAGAAAAATTTTCATTTCTAGTGATATTTGAAAACCAAAAAGCCAAAAATCTTCGTGGATATACGATTTACTTAAATATGGCTTTTTGAAACAGATACCGTCTGGACTAAATCTGCTTTAAACAAAATTGTTTTATGGTGCAATGTTAACAACTAGGTTTTGTACTATGCTGTTCTAAGGATTTTAATGATTCCTCTACTTTTAAATTGTTATATTCAGCTTTTGTTAAATCTAAATTAGAGTATTCCTGCACTGTGTGGTCACCCTATTATAATATTTACATAACTAATATTGAGAGTTCAGAGACGTTTCTTAAAGGCTGCAGTTTTTAGAGTGGATGGCAATTATCCACCTGTTGGTATCCCTCAATGTGATCTTTTAAATAGATTTTCATTTCGCAGTTTAGAGGAATGTAGAACGATTGCACAATTGATATTTTTATATAAGTTATTACATAACGCAATTGACTGTCCTTTACTTTCATTGTTTAAATTTTAAGTCAAAATTTATTACATTTGTAAATGGTTCTGTAAACTCTAAAGCATACTACAAAAAAAAGGTACCTATACTTGTCAAAATTCGGTAGCATGTACCATTTTCGAGAAAAATGAAGTTGCAGAAATGCGGGATAATTTCAGTATCTACTAGTATTTCGAGTTTACACATTTATTTAATTGTGCAGCTGTTTTGTTTTGTATGTCTCGGAGTCTGTTTCCTAATATTTTCCTGTTTTTATCACTTTTTTAAAGCATTCATGTCGATCAACAAGTCAGTCCATTCAACAATTGTTTATTTTAGTAATGGTAGTGGTAGTAGTTTACAAAATCTAAAATTAGTTAATAATAGATAATTAATTACCATAATCTGTTTATTCTGATTTACGTTTTTAAATGTTAGTTTACAACAAACTGAAACTTAAAATAAATATTTTTTTTTTTAGTTAATAACATGTTTTACAATTTAACTGTTTCATGTGATATGTAAGAAATAAAAATTATAGTCTTAAATGCAAATACTGTTGGTAGTTAAATGTCTTCAGCTCATTCAATGATAAGGTCCTCTTTCAATTTAATATTTTGTTAATGTACTTGTGCCGCTTTATGTGAGCAAAAAAAATGCAACTTCATTCTTCTCGAAAATGGTACATGCTACCGAATTTCGACAAGTATACCTTTCTTTTGTAGTATCCCTTAGAGTTTATAGAACCATTTAGAAATGTAATAAATTTTGACTTTTAACATATTTTTTCCTTTGATTGTACCCCTTCAATTACCTGTATCAGCGACACTGCTTTTCAGAAAGAAACCGTTTGCACGTAATTCTTAACGAACAGTTGATATTTACTCGTGTACAAATTTTGACATTTTTATCTTTAGCCGATTTAAAGATAATTAAGGAAAACCATTTGGAAAGTGACAACTTCAATGCACTGTACCTCGAAAACAGGTCATCTAAGAAAAAAACTTTACATGAACTACCCCTATTATTTTCCCATGAGGAACTTGCACACAAATTTTTGAAACATGGACAGGACACCCGGTATAGTATAAGTGACTACCGACGCTTTAAAAATTCGGAACTTTTTTTTTTTTTGACTTAATAAAATTAATAAATCCTCATTACTATCTACGTTACTAATTCTCTGATTTAGTGGCAAGTGACAGTTGCTATGAGATAAATAGAGGTAAATCTGACTCAAAAACCTGCAAACTGTGACAACAGTTCAGTAAAAATGTTTAAATTATTTATTAATAATCTTTAAAATGTCGCAAACTGTATGAAACTTTGAATAAAATTACATGAATAATGCTTCTCAGATTTCACATAATTAGTGACCAATCCACATAATTCTTTTATTAAAATTTCTTTTGTTTGCTAGATTATTTTGCACAGGCTACCAGCTAATATCATTATAAATAAAAACAATATAGCCGTTTTACTGTGCCTCAGAACAAGTATGCAAATTCAACTTACAAATCTGCATGCAATAGACCTTTTTAGTAGTGACGTCACATAAACCAAATAATAGGCAACCCCATAGTGCACATTGTCATTAAGAATTTCTCAATATTTTTACTAGATCGATTTTCGACCTCATGTAGTTTGCACATAAGTGCCAAAAAAATGACCCCTTTGTCATGACCTTAAATATTTCAAATTTGGGAAAATGTGTTTCTTAAACAATGTTAATTGTTCATAACAAATGTTCTTAAAGCTACATAAAATGTACAGTCCTGCGTAGTGTCATGTGAAACATCCAGGTTAGAATTTTGAAAAAATTTTTTTCTGAAAAACTGGGTTCGACCGCACAAAAATGACTTCAGATTTGTATTCAACACTAGCGAACATTTTTTGAAGATTTGGGAGGGTCACTATACTAAATAATTAACGAAAATAAATTGCTTTAGATGTTACTTTAATAAAATTTATCTACCTTAGTGTTCTATATATTGGTTCATTAATCTTCATACAAGCTACTAAGTTTTTCCCATTTATTTTGGAACCCTGACTTAGTATTACTTTCAAAAATAAAGTATTAAATTTCAATTCAAAATTTGTAAACCAATTTAATAAGAAAATGAAGGAAGCATTTGTCCATGCTGCAGATTTGATAGTCATACCTATGGCGCATCCAGACATTGAACTAACCTGGTTGTATTTTCCATCAATTATATCTTTTTGTCTATTGAGGAACCAGTCTGGAATTTTATATTGTCGAGGATTCGACATAATAGTAACTATCTTTTCAACCTCCTCTTCAGAACATTCCCCAGCACGTTTATCCAAATCCACATCAGCCTTCTTTAACACAATATTGGAATAGCGTCTTCCTACACCCTTAATAGCTGTAAGAGCAAACATAACTTTTCTTTTTCCATCGATATTCGTACCCAAAATACGAAGAATATGTTGGAATTTTTCTGGTATTACGAGAGACTACAAAAAAATAAAAATGTATGGTTATGTTCCAATATTTAAAAATACATACATATTTTTTTTAAATATTTGAAGGGCACATATTTTTATGATAACCACGAAATATATAGAGTTCAAAAATTTTTCTTTGGTATAAGATTCTTTAGAAAATATAAGATAACAAAATAAAACTTCAAAACTCACCATTTTCCTTCGTGACAAACTTGCGAAAGGCAGAAAATAAATGCAGTCAGTATTACCAAACTAACCAAACCATAGAAAAAGATACCAAACAAAAAACAAAGCCAAGCAAATTCTTCAAAACCTTAGAATATAAAATAGGATCTTATAATATAAGAACAAAACTACAAGCCAGTATTGCCAATATTTGCCAATTCTATTTCGAATCGCTATTCAAAACCCATGAATGAAGCCAATTTTNAGAATTTTGTTATATATATATATATATATAAACCAGTAATTTATTTGGGATTGCAGTGAACAGTGCTCAGAGCAAGTACAATAAGAACACTGTGTTGTTGTCAAGCTTTCGGAAATGTATATTTCCTTTCTCAAGACATCTATAAAATATAACAAAAACAATGCTTAAAATAATAAGTTATAAAAGCTTATTATATACTTACAAACGTGAGATTAAATTAGAAAACCATCAAAAAGGAGAAATACATTGTTAAAATTTATACACATAACAAATAATTTTAATTATAACAATGGTTCTGTATTTCTTCTTTTTGATGGTTTTCTAATTTAATCTCACGTTTGTAAGTATATAATAAGCTTTTATAACTTACTATTCTATTTTTTTTGTTATATTTTATAGATGTCTTGAGAAAGGAAATAAACATTTCCGAAAGCTTGACAAAAACACAGTGTTCTTATTGTACTAACCCTTAGGACTGTCGACTGCAATCCCAAATACATCACTGGTTTTTTTCTTAACTAGTCACTCAAACTACCCTTCCTGCTCTCTCTCTCTCTCTCTCTCTCTATATATATATATATACAGGATGTCTCACGGTGACGGCCCATTAGAATTATTTCAGAACTACTTTGATCGAACATAAAATAAAGAGTGCACCAAAGAACCCCTCACAAAACATATGGAAATTGAACACCGGTCAATTTTTATGAAACCGTATTTTGACAGTCCTCGTCATGCTGATCAAAAGTATCAATGGGCACGAAGCCCTACAACCCCTTCCAACCCCCCCAAAACCACCCCTAATAAACTTGACAGATTACAGGTCAATTGGCTTACCGTAATATTTCACTACTGTAGTCGAACCTACAGACACCTAAACCATAACTAGGCTTAAGACTATCAATGGCCACCGAACCCTGCAACCCCCACCAACCCCCCAAAGGTCAGGGGGATGCACTTGGCAGATTATCGGTCAATAAAACTATCGAAATATTTTACTATTGCAGTCGAACATACTATTGCAAATTTATAGAATTTCTATATTATTTTAAATATTTTGATTGTAAAAAATAATCTGTTAGAGAATCAATATCGCCATAATGTGAAATATTTTTCAATTATAAAAAAGGAGGCAATTGTAAAATAAAGAAAAAGAACGTGACATTCTCAGAGTTTTTTGAAAAAATATATATAATTTTGTTAACACTACCGAAATCTATAATAAATACGTGTGCTTCTAATCATCACTCTCATTTTGAACTCTCGTGTTGCTGGAGACGGGTAGTTTGTATATGTACACGAAATTATTGGCGACCGTGACAGGACCTGAAAGTGATTATATAGAAAAATCGTATTATAGAAAGGTCGGTGCAGATTATTCCTTGTACTTTGGAGAATTGTACAAACTTTTACGTCGTGTGAGCTTTTGTATCTGACACTTGACGTTTAGTGGTTTTGACCAGAGATTGTAAAGATATGGCTACAGAAATAGAAAAGAAAAGGAAAAGTCGTTATGCGGGCATCGTTTACGCCGGTGTTGAAGGAAATTGACTCAATGCTGCAAACTGACAGTCCTGATTTCCGACAAATAGATGTTTCATTTGAAATACTAGAAATGAAGTTTGAGGAATTAAAAGTTGTGGATTCTGAAATATATGAAGCGATCCTGGAGACGACGAGTGAAGAAGGGTTACTGCAAGAAATAGATGCTGCTGACGACTACAAGAGGAAATTCATTCTGCTGCGTTCTCGTTATGATGAGTTCATGGGAAAATCCAAAGGACAGCCCCTCTTAGAAGCAAGGTCGGTTCATCATGATAGTGCTTGTTCAGTAATAAATGAAGTCGTCGGTACAGGTATGCGTAAGTTTAAGTTGCCTAAAATAGAATTTAAACGGCACAATTCAAGAAAATCCATGAAGATCCAGACATTTATAACCATGATAAGATTGAATATCTAGTACAGGCTACTGTTGAGGGTAGCAGAGCCAGACAATTGGTGGAAAGTTTCCCGGCAATGGGAGAAAATTACGAGAAGATTGTTGAGAGCATGCAGTCGAGATTTGGTCTGGAAGATTTACAAATTGAAGTTTATGTTCGCGAATTACTAAAGCTCGTAATAATGCAATTGCTTCCAATAAAATATCAATTTCTGCTTTGGATGATCGCATAGAGACACAAATAAGAGCTTTAGAAACATTAGGTATCACTTCTGAAAAATGCTGCGCGATGCTTTTTCCGCTTATAGAATCCTGTTTATCCAATAATGTATTAAGGGCCTGGCAGAGATCTCACTTTAGTTCTTTGAAGCATTATACGAGTACTTCTCGCGATTGTGTATCACAGGATGAAGGCGATAGTACTTTAGAAATTCGATTTCAGAGTTTAATGGACTTTTTGAAGAACGAAGTGCAGAATGAGCAACGTATATCCTTGGCTGCTGAAGGATTTGGTTTGTCGTCTGTTAGTGGAATTATCGATAGTGAAGTAAAAAAGAGGAGACCAATTAAGACAGCTCTTATACCTTCTGCTACAGATTTGATTAATTATGAGGCCGCTAAGTGTGTCTTGTGAAGGTACACATGCAAGTGATTCCTGCTTTAAAGCCCAAAAAATGTGTATTCAAAACAAGAAAGAAACTTTGATGAAGAAGAGTGCTTGTTTCCGATGTTTAAAAATAGGACACCAGGCAAAGAAATGTCGTATTCGTTTGCAATGCGTCATTTGTGGAAAATCACATGCTACCTTGATGTGTAGGTACTGATTTAACAGTGAATAAAACGTCCGCTGATAATACACAGAGCACTGTTAATGAAAATTGTGCTAAAGACAATTCCCTGGCTAACTATTCGACTCCACTGGTCTTCCTACAAACTTTACGTGTAACGATAAGTTCTAAATTTGGATATAAGAAAATTAGTGCTTTAATTGATACTGGTTCAGAACGTTCTTATATTTTAAAGTCGACTGCTATGGAATTGGGATGTTCACCTAAATCTACAGAAAAAAATCATACATTGTCTTTTTGGTGGTACCGAAAAAGTAATCAGGCACCAATGTTTTGAAATTACAATCAGCAAAGGAAAATACTCATGTGCTTTTGAAGTTCTTGACCAAGACATAATTTGCAATGAAGTATGTCCTATATCCCAAGGTCCCTGGATAGAAGAAGTTCGTTGTTTAGGTATTCAAATAGCTGATGTAAATAATTCAGGACCTATCGAACTTTTAATTGGAGCGGATGCGGCAGGAAAGCTTTATACAGGAGGTAAAGAAGCGTTACAATGTGGTCTGGTGGCAATTGAAACAACTGTGGGTTGGACGTTGATGGGAAAAGTCCCTATAGATAAACCTAATTCAACGGTTGCTATGATCACTTTATCTATATTAATCAAAGAAGCTTCTATTGAAGATTTGTGGGATTTAGACACATTAAGAATAAAAGAAACAGCTAAAATAAAGTCTAAAAGCGATATGGCAAGAGCGGCGAAGGAACTCTTCTTACAGACGGTGCAAATTAACGAAGAAAATCGTTATGAAGTGAGACTTTCCTGGTTAGAAGACCACCTCCATCTATCTACAAATTATAATATCGCTAAGAAGAGGTTAAGTTCTACTGTTCTGAAGTTGAAAGGTCAAAAGTTAGTAGAAGCTTATGATGCTGTTTTTCAACAGTGGTTAGAAGAAGATATAATAGAACTGGACAAGGTGAGTGATAAAACACAAGGACATTTCCTTCCACACAGACCTGTTATTAAAGAGAACAGTACTACAAGAATAAGACCTGTGTTTGACGCATCGGCTCGAGAAAAGAATGGACCATCCCTCAATGATAGTTTGGAGAAGGGTATGAATTTAATTGAAGAAATACCTTCCATTCTAATAAGATTTCGAGAGAATCGTATTGGCTTTATAAGTGACATTCGTAAAGCATTTTTGCAAATAAATGTAAACAAAAAGGACAGAGTATTTGAAATTCTTGTGGCTCGATACAGATGGAAACGAAATTATATATAGACACAAACGCGTGGTGTTTGGGGTTAATTGTAGTCCATTCTTACTTGGTGTCACAATTGAATATCATCTATCAAAGTGTTTGGAAAAATGTAAAAAAAGTGAAACTGTGTATTCAGAAGAGACAGTTAAGAAATTATCAAAAAGTTTTTATGTAGATAATTGTGTAACTAGCGTCGTAGACAAGAACAATCGAGAGAAGTTTATTTCAGAAGCAAAATTGGTCATGCTTGAAGCCAAATTTGATCTAAGAGGGTGGGAGTTTACGGACGAGTTAAGCATAGATGAAGATCCTGTATCCGTATTAGGTCTTATTTGGCATAAAGACAAGGATATTTTGAGGATAAATGTAGAGCACTGGTACGACTCGATCAATTCTGACAATATATTAGTGACTAAAAGATCGATTCTTTCAATGGCTCAACGGGTGTTTGATGTGATTGGATTTACTTGTCCTACTACCTTGATACCGAAGTTATTATTGCAACAAATTTGGAAAAAGCAATTACCGTGGGATGAACAGGTAGATTCTGAAACTGAAAATACATTTCGAAAGTGGTTAGAAGACTTGTCTTATCTGCGTCAAATAGAAATCCCGCGTTGGATAGGAAGAAGTGGAACACATAAACTTGCACACTTTTTGTGATGCAAGTAAGAATGCATTTTCTGCGGTTGTTTTCTTGAGAGTTGTTAGCAACGGTAGGGTAATAGTGAACTTATTGAGTGCTAAAGCTAGGGTGGCATCTCTTAGAAATTTGACAATACCTAGACTGGAACTGTTGGCAGCTGTCATTGGAGTTCGCTTATATGTCAATGTCATACAAAATTTAGAGTATAAAATAACATAATATTTTTTTGGTCTGATTCTTCAACGGTATTGTCGTGGATATATGGGGTATATTTGTGTGGAACAGAGTGGTAGAAATTCGTAATTCAACTTTTGCAGAAGCACTGTGACATGTACCAGGGGATAAAAATCCAGGGGATTTACCATCTAGAGGTTGTTCACCAAAATATTTAGCAGAGTCAAAATGGTGGGAGGGACCAAAATTGCTATATGAAGAACCTCACAAATGGCCAAGTATTATATTCGATTCTAATGAAGACGAAATAGCCCAAGAACGAAAAAAGAAATTGGTTAAAACACTAGTGAATTTGGAATCCGATTTGTGGCATTTAACTTATTTCTCCAAATATACGAGGATTGTGAGGATGCTTGGCTGGATTTTACGTTTTATACACAATATAAAGGTACACAACAATTTAGAGGGAGTAGGTCTACATAATAATTGTAGAATTTCTGTTTCTATATAAGTTTGTAATTAGTGAGAAACTTTTTTAATGTTGTAAAATGTTTCTCAGGTGGGAGAATGTTGCAAATTTATAGAATTTCTATATATATTTTAAATATTTTGATTGTAAAAAATTATCTGTTAGAGAATCAATATGGCCATAATGTGAAATATTTTTCAATTATAAAAAAGGAGGCAATTGTCTTAAAATAAAGAAAAAGAACGTGACATTCTCAAACAGAGTTTTTTTAAAAAATATATATAATCTTGTTAACAGTACCGAAATCTATAATAAATACGTGTGCTTCTAATCATCACTCTCATTTTGAACTCTCGTGTTGCTGCAGACGGGTAGTTTCTATGTGTACACGAAATTATAGCCCCACCAACTACCAAAGTCTGTCATATGACTTTTTCCTGCTTACTGGTTGTGTAACTGTTTAATCGTGAATTCCATCGTACAGCCACCTAAACGATCACTACTCTATACTCTCCGACGCCGACCCCCTACATTTGAACCACCCACCCCCAACCCAAATCCCACGGTTGGGGTCGGACCAACCCCAGTTCTTATCGAAGCCTGACATGACTTATCCCTGCTTACGGCTTATGAAACCGTTCAATCTTGAATTCCATCCTACGCCCATATTGTTTAATACCCTTTAACCCACAGGAAGTACCAAAACCTGCCATAAGATGCTGTTGCTGTTTGTGGGATGTGAAACCCTAGCTGTAGGTTCGACTGCAGTAGTAAAGTAAAATATTTCGGTAATTTATTGACCGATAATCTGTCAAGAGCATCCCCCTGACCTTTGGGGGGTTGGTGGGGGTTGCAGGGTTCGGTGCCCATTGATAGTTTTAAGCCTAGTTATGGTATAGGTGTCTGTAGGTTCGACTACAGCAGTGAAATATTACGGTAAGCCAAATGACCTGTTAGTCCACGGGCCCACGTACAAAGAAAAAAATGATTACCAGCAAGCTGTAACTTTGCGTGCAGCTTAAGTTTGACGAGTCTCCCAAGATTTGACTATGAGGAAAATTCAACAGTGGTAAGTTTTCCCGTGATTTTCAGGAAAACATGTCAACCTGGCATAGACATGGAATGTTATGACCAGCACTTTTTTTTTAGTTTAAATGAAAGATATATTCTTTTTAAACGTCCCAAAAAATTTGTCCGACAAAAATGTTGGGTATTTTAAGTTTGTCCTCCACCCCAAATATGTCGATTTGGTGACATTATGGTTAATGACAACCAGCAAGCTGATTTTTCTGGGAGGGTTTGGTAATAAGATTTGAAATGAAAGTATCTTATTGTCCGACAAAATTCTTGAGAAGTTTTTGCAGTCCGACGCCCGGAAGATGTCGATTTAACGACATGGTTGGTGATAACCAGCAATCTGGTTTTGATTTTTTTCTGTAATAATTGAAATGTAACACACACAATAATATACTTGTCCGCCAAAAAGATTGGAAAGTTTGCCTTAAAAATGGGGAAAATAACTATTTTTGTGGTACATAATGTTCATTCCGCTATAAAATAATTATTTTTTTAATCTTGTTAACAGGAGCAACAGAAATTCATAAATAATTATGGCTATAAAAATTAATTTAATTAATCTCCATCAAAATGATTTCTTTGTTCAAAAAACTTATATGTACATTTTATTTTATAAACTATTTAACTATTTTATAAAAAATGGTAACTGTAAAATGAATGCATAAATTTTTGCTTGAGCTTAAATTAAAATTTGCAATCTTGTTTTGACAGTTTACACATAGTTTTGTTCTTGAAAAACCAATTAAACCAATTTTAAAAATATTATTATACATTAATCAACGCGTTTATTAAGATTGTCTTGTTGTAAAGTATAAATCCTTAATGCGAAATGACTTTGCAGCATTTAAAACCTGCTGCCAAAGTTCTTAACAGGTGTTTATAGTTTCTCCATAAACAACTGATTTCATGTAACCCCAAAAACGGAAGTGTCGGCATTCCATCTCACATTTATGTACATACAATTTAAATTAAGATGTAATTTTAGGTACGAATAATACTTAATGGACAGTAACATACAAATGACAGCAATGAGACAAGTGGAGTATGTCAATTATTTGATTTTCGTCCAAAGTTAAGAAACTTCACCGCTAAATTAATAATAGGTAGGTACTTCATTGCAATTTAATTCAACAGCATTGGAAGTTTCAAAGCCAAATATCTCGAAAACGTTGCGAGACAGCTAGTTTTATAAAGAGTAGCTTTTTTGTGTAAAAAAAGTTGGAAAATAAGAATTTGATAACAAAGATGAGATACCTTAAAGTATAAAAAAGTTATGTCGTTTTTAACATATTCAATCTACTGCAGCTAGCGCCCTCTATGAACTTTAACCAAAATGTGAACACATTTCAATTCCTCTGCTTAAAGAACTCCAAACCTCAAAATTTTGTGAGGATATTTGCATTTGTTAAGGAATAAATGAAAAAAAACTAAAATAATATTTTACATTTAACACCATGTATCTCTTTAACTATCAACTTTTGGACTAGGGTAAGTTGGGCTAAATCGCAATATTTTTGCTTCGAAAATCTACCCATGAATTTTGACCCATTAGCTCTATTATTAATTTTTTTTTGTAATCGTATAAAAAAAATATTTATTTTGAAATTTGAAAAATTTAAACAAATTTTTTTTCATATATTTTTTTTTATTAAATATAAATTTTTCTTCTACATCATGCGTAAGTATTGAAACTGCAAAAATTTTATAGTGTAATTTTGTCGGACAAGCAAAAAAAACCGATAATTTTGTCGGACAATTAAATTCTCAGATTAATGCATTTTTTTTAAATAATGACGCTTTTGTCCGACAGCTGGTTATCGCCAACCATGTTGTCGTTAAATCGACATCTTCGGGGCGTCGGACTGTAAAAACTTCTTAAGAATTTTGTTGGACAATAAGATACTTTCATTTCAACTCTTATTACCAAACCCTCCCAGAAAAATCAGCTTTCTGGTTGTCACCAACTATAATGTCACCAAATCGACATATTTGGAGTGGGGGACAAACTTAAAATACCCAACATTTTTGTCGGACAAATTTTTTGGGGGGTTAAAAAAAGAATATATCTTTCATTTAAACTAAAAAAAAGTGCTGGTCATAACATTCCATGTCTATGCCAGGTTGACATGTTTTCCTGAAAATCACGGGAAAACTTACCACTGTTGAATTTTCCTCATAGTCAAATCTTGGGAAACTCGTCAAACTTAAGCTGCACGCAAAGTTACAGCTTGCTGGTAATCATTATTTTCTTTGTACGTGGGCCCGTGAACCATGTAATCTGCCAAGTTCATTATCCTTATCTTTGGAAGTGGTTTCGGGGGGTTGGAAGGGGTTGTAGGACTTCGTGCCCATTGTGACTTTTGATCAGCATGACAAGGACTATCAAAATACGAAGTTTCATAAAAATTGTCCGGTGTTCAATTTCCATGTTTTTGTTCTTATTTTCTACACCATTTTTTATAACTATTTTATTAGCTCCTGATTCAACTTGTTTTCAGGAATTATGTTTTTCTTTTAGAAGCGTACTAAAAAAACGTGACTAGTGATGGATGCTTTCGCTCGAATTATCGTACGACAAAAAGTCAGGAATCGCTTTTTCAATATAATCAACTGAAACTTTATATTCGGACTAATTTTTTAGAGGGAAATAACTTTTCTTTAAAGCATTTCCCCCTAGGGTTGAAAAAAGGGTACTTTACTCGTGGGTCGATTTGCAGTTTTCGTCTGCCCCTCGTAAATAACGAACGTTTTTATGGAGTTCGATTAGCGCTATTTTGATTTGACGACATGCAGAGACAACTGACAATCGAAATAATTTATTAAATTTATACATAAAGTTTTTTCCCATATGACGCAAATTTTTTGGTTAGTGCTGTATATACCGGATGATTCAGTTTGATATTCGCGGCCTCGTATCTCTTTTATTTTAACAAATAGTTTTAACAAACCCTATATATTTTTATATCACTGCTCAATCTCTATCAAATGACACTATTAGATCGTCTCCATGGTAACATATCAAAATTGCTATAGTCAACTGATTTTGTTCAAATGGCACACTATACAGGGTGAGTTTTTAGTGCGTATTTCTTCCGTAGCGCTCGTTCCTTATAATATTCAACAAAATGGGACAGCGCAAGGTTTTTCCGCCATATTTTTGCACATTTTAAAAATATTGACGAATATACAGGGTGTTGCGTTTTTGCTGTACACGGTCCAACTTTCTTATTTTAAATGGAACACCCTGTATATTTTACAATATTCTGATGAAGCAAGAAATTCTGAATCAAAAACATATAATATACTCTATACCTAATTCTAGCGGTTTAGGAGATATTCTACATTTCTTATAAAAAGTGACAGCCGCAGAGGTTGGTTGACACCTTTGTAACTTCTTTCATTTAGCAAGTAGGCATTTAATTTTTGACGAACGGAAAGATCGTAGATGCATCTACCTTTTGCAACTATAACTAGTTCAATATTATTAGTTTAGGTTAACAAACTTACACTTAATTAGTGCAGCATGCGAATACGTTTAAAAAACTTGGACGTTTCCACATAAAAATTTCGAGTTTTCCACATTTTCTGAATTTCATTTTCGATCACTTTTTTTACCGCTTTGTATAAAAACTGGAAAATTTTTATATCAAATCCGATAAATTAGGTCTTCCTCTACAAATTTTGCAGACAGTTGCATCTGTCAATTTTTACCTAAAAATCAAAATATCTCAGAAACGGTCTATCGAAAGTATGGAGTATGTTATATGTTTTCAAAAATAAACGGACAGGTCAGAATCGCGGGGGGGGACTAAACATTCCTTATTTTTTTACATTATTTTACTTTATTTATTAAATATATCTGATGAGAAGTTGAAGATAACGTTTCCTTTTAAATCTGTGTACTGGATATTCCACTAAATTAACCCAGATCAGAATCATGGACGGAGCAAACTTTTCTTTATTCTTTTTACCTTTTCTACCTTATGTACTGAAGTCTTTTAATGAATTTATATTTATTAACTAGGTACCTTTTTGAAACTATAGACCGGAAGTTTCACAAAACTGTTCCAGGTTAGTTTTGTGAAACATCATGTTTTCGTTTTTCCTTGCATGTTCTCCTTCTATATTGAAATTGCAGAAAATAAAATTTTTATTTATTAATCGAACGCCTCATCCTGATCGCCACCACCACCACCGCCGAATCCCTCCACTACCACCACAGATTAAAAAAACTTGATTTTCTAAAAAATCTTTGACAATCCGTGAAGTTATCTTCTGCATTGGTTGTACCAACACAAATTGTAAACCAGTTTACGACTACAAAACATACTGATTTCCATGTTCCATGTTTCAACTATCTACCTAAAAATCTGCAGACCTCAATTGAAAGAAAAGTAACCGTATCGTAAGTACCATTAAACCACTACTGGCAAATTAGAACTTTTATTAGAAGCTCAAACTGCGCATCTTTCAACATAACGATACATATCTCCTAAGACTAGGCCAGTAAATAACTCCAAAATGACCCGCAGCTTCATCATCGTGATACAATCTAAAAATTTCTGGCCAATTTGCAATTGGTACGCAATCAGTCAAATTTCTACTTATTCTACTTTTTATTTTTATGTTAAGCAAGAAAACTTATTAAATAGATTATCTTATTATTTTTAATGAGAGTAAATCATAATTAATTTTATGTAGTGTAAACTTTTTTTCTAAAAATATTGAGAAAAAAAATGGTATCTTAGCAACAGAAGAATTCAGTAATCCTTAGAATAAAAGTGTTAATCAAGTTTTAATTTATACAATTTATTATAATTTTTTAATTTTATTTTTATATAAACAAAGTTTACAATAATTTTTGTTTANCAATAATTTTTAAGGAAATGTGAACATAAATACATATTATTTAATATTGTGATGTATAATATAATTACAGAAATTATTAAAGAGCTTTAGACCTTCCTTGTTTGAGAATTCTATTAATGTTATATAACATGTATAAATGCAACATGCAAATAACAATAACGTTGACGAATCTCTTAATATAATGTTTTTTAAATGATCCTAATTATATTATACAGGGTGTCCCGCATAAGAACCGAACAGGGCAGGTGCATGTAGAGGTGTCCAAAATATTGTAAATTTAACCAAACTTACCTACATGCAAAGTTGCACCCCTGAGGAGTTATTAGCCCCCAAAGTGGGCCCTAAATTTCGAAAAAAATTAATATCTGCAACACTTTACCGCAGAAGAACCAAATTTAGTACATGATTTAGGTTTATTACTGGTCTTCTTTGACTATGATTTAAAGTTAACTGAAGCACTACAGTGTTCATTTAGGATGACTCACCTATAAAATTCTACCGAACTTTTTTTCATTGACCGAATTGAAAAATGGTAATATTAATTCACGGCAGAATTTAATTTTAAATTTGTTTTCACTCTTGTTAAATTATAAAAAACTTTTATGGTTTTCAAGAAAAACCGTATTAACTGACACTAGATTTTAACAGTGTTCATTAGAAAATAATCAAAAAGTCAGTAGTAGGCTTTATCTTTTAACTTTGACAATTGGCCAAATAAATTTTACTTCACTTCTCTCCTAATTCTACAAAAAGAAAACAAGTACCTAGGTAGTTTTTAAATAAACGATTATTGCATTAAGTAAAAAACACAAATAAATAATAAAAATAATAATTGATATTTTTTCAACAACAATCACAGGCAATGGTTGAAATAAAATGATTTTATTACTAACTGACAAGATAAATTCATTGCTTACTACTGACTTTTCGATTATTTTCTAATAAACACTGTTAACATCTTGTTTTAGTTAATACGGTTTTTCTTGAAAACCATATAGCTTTTAAAATTTAAAAAAGTAAAAGAAATTATAAAATTAAATTCTGCTGTGAAGTAATATTATTTTTTTTTAGTTCAGTCAATGAAAAAAAGTTCGATACAATTTTAGGGGTGAGTCATCCCCAACGAACACCTTGTAGTGCTTCAATTAACTTTAAATCATAGTCAAAGACGACCAGTAATAAACTTATATCTTGTACCAAATTTGGTTCTTCCGCGGTAAAGTGTTGCAGATTTTATTTTGTATACAGTACAACTTTGTATACAGTGTAGGAAAGTACCGATGGTCTATCGGAAGTTACGTGAAAGCGATAAAGTAAGCCATAGAAATCTATGTGATAGACAAGGATGGCTATAATGAAGGCGTCAACGCCCATTTCGCCCTTCCACAAATAAGATCCACTTCTTATTTGTGGAAGGGCGAAATGGGCGTTGACTATTAGACGCCTTCATTATAGCAATCCTTGTTTATCACATGGATTTCTATGGCTTACTTTATCGCTCTCACGTAACTCCTGATAGACCATCGGTACTTTCCTACACTGTATAAGTAAGTTAGGTTAAATTACAATATTTTGGACATCCCTACATGCACCTACCCTGTGTCGGTTCTTGTGCGGGATAACCTGTATGACACATTGCCCAAAACAAAAGGCGAACATACTTTCTAAGGTAGGTAATTATAGAAAAAATAAATTGTTTAAATTAATAATTTTTCTATTTCAAAACTATGTATTTATTAAAATTATTTATCTATTTCAATGCGCTTTTCTGCACAAGTAAAATCTTGTAAAAATGTGAATTTTGATAAGAAATATCTTTTTAGTAATTATGTTTTTCCAATGACTTTGACATTCTTGTATCTATTAATTAATTATATTAATATTGTATTCTCTTTGCTTTCAGCACTAAAGCTACAAATTTGACACATTTATCAGAAATCACACCATCGATTATGTATAAACGCAGATATTTACAAATAAACATGCATGACTTAAAAAAAAATAATGGTGAACTAACACATGTAGTTATCAGAGCCCTACCAACTAAGGAACCAGTAAGTACGACAGTTTTTAGCTATGTTGTCTTATGTGATAATGTCCTATTTCTATTAAACCAGCATTCTACAAAACAATTAACTACACAATGCAATTGAAAAATGAAATAAATACACAATGCATGTTTATATACACCCTGTTCCGAAAGATAATGGTAAAAATGAAGGGGTATACAGGGGAGGTCAAAATAGATGTAGTACTTCATAAAAAAATTTCCTATCGGGCTTCGTTGTGGAAGTTATTCGTCTTCAAAGAAAGAAGTTTGAAAAACAAATTCGATTTATAACTTCTAAATCGTTACCATGACAACAATGTATAGTTCTTTTCATACTTATAGTAGACATAAAAGCCTGCCGGCAAGTGTGATAGGGGGAGAGTAGGGCAAGACAATTTTTAAATGTTCGTAGAAAATAAATGTTATAACAGCTAATTTATTTCACAAATCATAATGCTCTTATCAGGTATACTCATCTAGATAAATTGAATACAAAATTAATGAGAAATAAAGTGATATTAATTACCTACATATTTTCAATTCAATTTAAAGGTTGCTCCACTTTACCCTAGGTGGGCAGGATCTTGAATCGCCAGACGTGGGCCCTGTGTTGCCGATATGTAAAAATATTCCCTAAATGAATAATTGCTAAATTGAATGAAATTAATTTATTCAGATATTTACGTTTAAAATATTAAGTAATGTTCTGAAAGTATAATAATATGATGAATTTGCATACATTTATTTAAAGAATAATTGCATTATTCACTTCATTTTTGAAATGTATGTTGTCCATTTTTAATACAATACTAACTCGCCGAAACATTTGGCAACACAGCTGGGCTAGCAAGAAAACAGATTCTGACGATCTCTCTAAGACGTACGTTGTTCTCAAATTCCTAATGTGAGACAGAGACAATCAACAATTAGACACGGTGCACTTATTACTTTAAATTTCTGATAGTT
>NW_019416926.1:149271-160053 GCF_000390285.2 Anoplophora glabripennis
TGAAATAATAGAAGTCTGCAAGTCTGTACGCAATTACGCAATACGCATGATCTTAAAAGTAATTATAATTATTAGAAAAAGTAATTGTAATTGGAAAAAGTATTTGTACTTATAGAAGTAATTTGTAATTCGATAGTTCAAATAATATAATTACAAATTACAATTCCTATAACAATTTTGCTGCAATTACAATTCCAAATTACTTTAATAAAAAAAAGTACTTAAATACAATTACAATTACAGGGAAAAAAGGGGAATTGTAATTGCTAATTACTTTTTCACCAGGAATTACCCAGCTCTGCTAAATAGGACCCTGTTCTGCTAGGCAGACAAGTATTTACGACCCCGTTTTTGTCTTTATCGGCAATATAAAAAGGTTTTTTATTTCTACAATATATATGAAAAGAACTATAATTTAGGCAATTAAAATAATTCATGGTAATGTTCATTTCGAAGTTTTAACTGATATTCAATTTTTACAATAATGTTAATATCGAATTTTTGGAACGATACATACATGTATGTTGTTAATAAAATTCGATTTTCTCAAAAACGGTACCAAATATCAACTGATATACGGTATACCTTTTTTTCAGCAAAGAGAGATGAAACGAACTGTGAAAGAAAAGTGTCAAAGTCAACGCTGTCAAAAATGTATAAATTTAAATGGATTATTTCGTCTGCTCCTGTTTAATTCAGGCATATTCAATATCAGTTTAAACTTGGAAATGAACATTACCATGAGTTACTTTAATTGCCCAAATTTCATTGTTGTCATGGTAACGACTTAGAAGTTATAACTGGAATTTGTTTTGTTTTTTAAACTTCTTTCTTTGAGGGCGAATAACTCCTGATAGGAAATTTTTTTATATGAAGTACCACAACTATTTTGACCTCCCCTGTATATCCCTTCACTTTTGACGTGAACTTTCCGGACATCCTGTATAAGCAAAAGGGTAGTCACGACTTACTAGTTGATACAAACGTTGAAAGTGTTTTAGGGTTGCAGTGTGAATAATTTTAAAAAATGGCCAAAAATAAATATAAACAGTAAACACTCTTCGTTATATCTGTTGAAATCTTATTTTGACAGCATAGGGATTTTGTTTTTGTTATGTTATATACAGGTCAGATACAAAATCTACAGGTTATGGGCCCAGGTCCCAGGTCCACAATAATAATAAAAAAAAAAACAAGGAGTTGTACGAGACCGAGGAATAACAACGCGAGAAGGCGGATGTTTTTCAAGAAGGTACACCAGCCTGTGTCGATTGAGAAAATTGAAATTTGTATTCCGATTTTTTGAGTGTTTACCATAAAGATGGACATTACAACAGGACCTGCAAACATCAAATTAAATGACAGTAATTATCAGCTACGGAAACATCAAATTAAGCTACTACTAAAAGCAAAGAGGGTGTGGCACACCATAGCAAACGAAAAACCGGAGAATCCCACTGAAATTGAGATATTTGAAGAAAAGAGTGCGTTAGCTGCCTCAATAATATTGTCTTCTCTAGAAGTACAACAGGCACAACAAGTATTAAATTTAGACGAAGCAAAAGAAATATGGAATAAGCTGCAGCAAATACATGAAGGAAAAATAGCGTCTAGAAAAGTTGATTTAAGGCTACAATTGAGCACGATAAAAATGAGTGAAAACGAGAATGTTGAAAAGTATTTGTCAAGAGGGCAATTTTTAAGAGACCAATTAGATCAATGCATCTGTCCTATCGAAAATGAAGAATATATAGGCTTACTTTTAAACGGGTTACCAAGTACATATAGAGTTCAAATGAAATCTACGGGCTTAGAAAAATTAACCTTGGAGGAATTTCGAAATGGTTTAAAAGCTCAAGAAGTTGAATTAAAGTTGGCAGACATTGAAACGAAACTAGAAACTGCATGTGTATCGAAAGCAAATGAAAAATTAGGTAATAATAAACAAAAATTTAAAGCCAATGTCAACTGTTGGGTCTGTAATAATAGTCATTTTGCAAAAGACTGCTACTATAGAGCAGATAAAAAACGTACAGCATATAATAAGACAGACAGAAAGCAAGAGAAAGACAACGAAGAAGTTAATACTGTAAATGCTAACGAAGAAAATCAAGAAAGTGCAATGAATGTAACTAGTGAAGATGAAATAAACTCCATAAAATGGTATCTAGATTCAGGAGCTACAAGCCACATGACATATGACAAATCTCTATTTACCCAACTAAATATGATTGAAAATAAGGAAGTTAAAATTGCTGATGGTAGTTTTATTAAAGCAAGAGGAAGTTGAACCATCCGAGTTAAGATAACCAACAAAGACTGCTTCTATAAATATATTAATTTAACAGATGTTTTGTATGTACCAGATATCGCAGAAAACTTAATTTCCATAAGTACTTTTGAGAAAAAGGGGTTTATAGTAAAATTTAAAAGTGAAACATGCGAAATAAGAAGAAAAGATGGAGTTTTAATGATGACAGGCAAGAGAGTAAATAATTTGTATTTAGCAGAAATTGATAAACGAAGAGACAAAATAGTTCAAGAAAAGGCAGAATTGAGTGCAGAAGTGTGGCATAGGAGATATGGGCATCAAAACATAGCAACCCTAACCAAAATGAAAAACGAGGGACTAGTACATGGACTTGATTTTACAACAAAGAGGACAACAAACTGTGAGAACTATATCATTGGAAAATCAGCACAAGTGCCATTTACAGGTCATCAAGAAATAAAAACACACAGTGCTTTAGAACTTATACATATGGACTTATGTGGACCCATACAAGAACCGTCACTAGCTGGATCAAAGTATATGTATATCCTTGTAGATGACTATTCCAGAAAATTATTTGTGTATTTTTTAAAATCTAAAGACGAAACTTTCTCAAAATTTAAAGTGTTTAAAGCTGAAGTTGAAAATCAATTAAACGAGAAAATAAAACGTGTCCGAAGTGACAATGGTAGTGAATTCATAAACAATGACTTTAAAAACCTTTTACAAGAACATGGAATAATTCATGAAAAAAGTGCACCTTATACTCCACAAGAAAATGGCATAGCCGAGAGAAATAACCGAACTGTTATCCAAATGATAATGAAATGAATAAGATGCATGTTGAGTGACGTAAATCTACCTGTAAAATTTTGAGCGGAGGCTGCATATTATGCCGTGTATCTTAAGAACAGAACATATATGAAAAAGGTTGGTACTACACCAGAAGAAAAATTTACCGGCAAGAAACCTGACGTTGAACACCTTAAAATTTTTAAGTTTAGCTTATTACTTAATAGACAAGCAGAACCGAAGAAAATTAGATCCTGTCTCGAAAGAAGCTATATTTTTAGGTTTCAGTCACCTAACAAAGCATTATAGGCTCTTTTGTAAAGAAAGAAACACAGTTATTACAGTAAGAGATGCAAAAGTTATAGAAGATAAAAAGGGTAGTGGAATATTAATAAAAATTTCTGAGAACTACAACTATATAGATATAAGATATAACCTTGACCCAAGGGAGGAAAAGATACAGAAGGAAATAGAGGAAGAAGAAGAAGAACCAGTGATAGAAAATAGAGAAGGAGCAACAGAAAATGACGTGGAAGAAAGTGAGGTTAGTTATGATTTGGAATCGGAAGAATCCGAACCAGATGATGGAGCCAAGAACACCAGTGATGTTGATCCTGACTATGACCCTAATATACCAAATTTAGAAGTAGAAATTGTAAGACGTTCAAATCGACTACAAGGGAATAAAATAAATCTAGCTGTTGATTATATCAATATACCAAAATGTTATGAAGAAGCCATCACTTCAAGTAACCAATCTGAATGGATGAAATCTATACATGAAGAATCTCATTCTACAAATAAAACGTGGGATATAGTAAATAGACCAAAAAATAAACAAACCATAGACTCAAAATGGGTTTTTAAAATAAAAGAAAATTCTGACGGTACTATTAATAAATTCAAGGCACGACTGGTGGCACGAGGTTTCAATCAAGTAAAAGGAGAAAATTATGATGAGATTTTTGCACCTGTCATAAGATTAAACACATTAAGAATGATTTTTGCTATAGCTACAGAATGTGATCTTGATCTTTATCAAACGGATGTAACTGCGGCTTATCTAAACGGTACACTACAAGAGGAAATATATATGGAAATACCTTTAGGATTAGATGAAAATAAAATCAAAAAAGTGTGTAAACTTAAAAAGGGACTTTACGGTTTAAAACAAAGTGCTAGAGTGTGGTACTTGACTATCAAAAAGGAATTAGAAAAACTAGAGTTTAAAGAAATAGAATCTACTCCCTGTGTGTTTCTTTACAAGAAAAACAATATCTATATGATTATGTGTTTGTATGTAGATGATATTTTATGGGCTACAAACTCAAAAGAAACTGCATTAGAGAAGGTTAATATACTAAGTAAAATATTTGACATCAAATTTATGGGAGAGGTAAAGTATTTACTTGGATGGGAAATAGAAAGACATAAGGAGAAAAAAATTTTGCACATAAAACAAGAGAGGTACATAAATAAAGTGTTGCAACGATCTAATATGAATGAATGCAAAACGTCAAATGTGCCAATGCAACCAAATGATGTGAAAGAAAATAATACAACAGCAGTATCAGATAATGTGCCAAGAGCTAATAGGAAGTTTAATCTATCTTTCACAAGGAACGAGACCAGACATTACATATGCGACCACTTTTTTAAGCCAGTTTAACAATAAATATACAAAAGAAAACTGGATTCTAGCAAAACAAGTTTTACGTTACTTAAAGGGGACAATAACAGAAGGAATAACGTACAAGCGGGGCGGAAAAACGTTAGAAATATACAGTGATGCTAGTTGGAACAATAATTTGGACGGAAAGGGTTTCTCTGGTTATGTAAGCAAATTGGCAGAAGGAGCCATTACTTGGCAGTGCAAGAAACAGGAAGTTGTTGCTTTAAGTAGCTGCGAAAGTGAATTTATGGCTTTAACAGAGACAATTAAGGAACTTATATGGATAAAAAAGGTTTTGGTTGATTTAAACCAAGAAGAGAAACTCGACAACTTAACAATTTATGCAGACAACCAGGCAGCAATTAAATTGTCAACCAATAGTGCTTATCATTCAAGGACGAAGCACATTCAAAGAAAATATTTTTTCATAAGAGATGAAATAGAAAGAAATAAAATTAATTTAAAGTACCTACATTGAAAGTAAGGACAACACGGCTGACTTTCTAACGAAAGCTGTGAACAAGTCAATCTTAGGAAAATGCAAGAAACACGTTGGATTGAAGGAAAATGAACTTTAATAGAAAATTTCATTTTTATTTTTATTTTTGTTTGTCAAAATGGGGGGTGTGTTGAAATCTTATTTTGACAGCATAGGGATTTTGTTTTTGTTATGTCATATACAGGTTAGATATGTAGACAAGATGGCTGTCGAAAGATGTTGAGTACGCGTGTATCTGTGTATAAGTATTGTAAAAACTAAATAAAAACTACATAATAAGAGTACTAAGTCATTACGAGTCGGATACAAAATCTACAATATCGCCGCTCTTTCGGAAATGTTTATTTCCTTTTTCAAGACATCTATTATAAATTAATGTTACAAAACAAAATACATTAATTAATTGAAAATACTTATTAGCATGAGATTAGTTTAAAAAGAGGCTTCATTACACTCAATAAAAACATATAAAACATCAATGATCATTAAAAACAAAAACAATTAAAATCGAAATGCATGTGGACAGGTATAAAACAATTTCAGCCGTTACTGACGTTTGAATACAGATTCCAAAAAGAAACATATATAGAGAATTTTAGTAGTGCCAACCATATGGGTAAATAAATAAGAGGATTTATTGGATAGTGCGGACGGGGCATGCATTCACTGAGGCCACCTCGCGTTGGTGCAGCAAAACATTGTCCTTTATAGAAATTATTAAACAGAAATCTGCATCCACAGATCGAATCTGTAGGCCTTTTTTGCGACTGAATATTGGTGACTTGTAGTTACTATTTCTATCTCTTTTGATCTTAGCTCTCTTCATTCACTCACACTACATGTACTACAACATACGACTTCACTCATGAAAAAAAGCTTTGTATTTCAAATCTTTTAATCAACAGAAATAGAAAATAGAATATTTGATTGTTAGAGGTTATTTTTTATGTTCAGGTAGGTTGTCGCGTTTTGTGCATTAATAATTTTGTTAGGTTGTAGATTAATGTAATAAGGGATTTATTGAATCAATCGTCTGAGCTTCTTTACTGTTTTTTATTAGTTTTTTTTATTCAAAATGAGTTTACCTGGTGGAACTAAAAGTCAATGTTCTGCTCCAAATTGCAAAAGCATTTCCTATGTATGAATGTCTGTAATACGTTCTATAGAAATAAAAGTTTTTTCAGAACTACAAATGACAAACAGACTGTGGATAGAATCAGTTCGAAAATTATGTAAATCAGACTTCACTTCGCCAAACACGGATCATTATTTTTGTGAAGATCGTTTTCAGTTGAAATGTTTAAAAAACAGTAATAGGAATAGTTTCAACAGAAGTGCCCTGCCGGCAACTACAAATTCACCTATTAATTGTAAAAATATTATCTCGGAATCCCCAGATAGGGTACGAGATGCCAAACTTCAAATTCGAATGATTTTTCACAACCACCTTTTAAAAAACCGAAATGCACATTTCAAATTGTTATTTGCTATAAGTGTATCTAACCATAATTTTTGTAATTGTGCAATGCATTTTACATAAAGGCAGATAAGTGATTCTTTAAAATTTGCAGTTTTTAATGGTTTCTTTAAAAAAATAATAATAACAAGAGTCTTCCTGTACATTTTTTTTATACTTAAATATTTCCGAATTCATAACAGAATGAATTTGTATATTGTCACACATTTAAATATCACTGCTTTAAGGAGGTTCGATATATCTCTTATGGGGCAGGCAGTGCGGGAGGGAAGCCTATGCTTATACACGTAGTTTCGTTGTAGTACCAATCTTACATAAACTAATTTGAGCGAACTAAATATAATACAGGGTGTCCCGAAATTCATGCAACAAAATTTGGTCATAGATTCTTAAGACAGATTTAAGGGACCTGTATTTTTTCTTTTTGCCAACCGGCCCCCTCTTTCAGAGTTACAGCCCCCTGAAATCTGCCCCTTAGATGTCTTTTTTATACATCAAAACCATGTTGTACAAAAATCACTAAATTTGGTACACAGGGGTTTTATGACATGTGGAATCTTACAGTGCTATGCTTTTTGGTGAGAAACCCCTTTAAGGCACTTATTCGTGGGCCCCCTTGTTTTTGGAACCAGAAAAATTTGGACACAAATTTGTTTTTTTTTTAATTATTAGTTAGTTTCTTCGTTGCTCCTCCATGTTTGACTAATTTCGCGGTGGCAGTGACCTAGGGGTTGATATTGTATATGGGGGCCTCCGCTGAGCCGGTGGCTACGCACTCAGCAAGAACCCTTTTTTGAACGCTTCTTCAGCCACCCCAGTCCTCACGGGGACCGACCGGACGTAACCCGACCTACCTCGTGCCGGCAGAGCACGAAGCAAGTTTATTTTTTTAAGGAATCGTCTTCTTGCTTGTGCCTACTCGCTTCCTCGAGGGCGTCTTACTGTCGCACCCCGTCGTAGGAACGGCGGCACTGTCTTGATTCTTCTAGGGCTTAGGGTTGACGCGGGCGTCAGACCCAGTGCAAAGCCTCACGGTGTGTTGCTCCTGTTCTCGCTTCTGTGGTGCCAAACAGACGTAATTCCTTGCAGGCGCTCGGCAACGGCTGAAAGACTCCACTGATGAAATCCCTTCGTTGTGGCACGCGCTTGCCCGAATTATTAGTTTATAGTCCGCAATGAAAATTACAGACTTCGAATTCTTTTATTATAGGGGCTGACTTCCCAGAATAAGAGAAGTCAAACCACCTGCACCTGCTTTTCCTTGTGAAGTTGTAGCGAATTCTTTTATGGAGTTAATTGTTGGGCGGTGCTCAGACAACTGTCTCCTGGTATACCTCAGTCACGCGAATAAAATAGTAAAATAAAAATAAACGCGACCTGGGAGGCGGTTGATAAAAGTTAAATCCATATATATTAAAAGCTGTAGGTTACTCTCGCTCCCGCACTTGGCCGCGAAAAGAGGCATACGGTATTATCAAAGGCTCTCCTCGCGAGTCGCGCAGCGACGAGCCGAGGGGCCCGAAGGGCTCCTCAGTCCTTCCTTTATCCGAACGTCGTATTCTGAAGGCGATCTGTTCGCGCCTTCTATGTGAAATTTTCACTTTAAAAAGAGTCCTCGCCGAAAACTGACTTTTTTCAGTGGGAGTGAGATACCCGAAGTATATCCGATATGTAAACAGAGATGGAGATAAACATCAGTGAAGACGTCAAAATAAATTTTGTCATTTGACGCGTTTTCCCGGACGATCGGGCCACGGTGAGTCGTTACATTGCCGTTAGGTATCGGTTCCGATCTGTTAGAGACGCAACTTTGGCGACAAAACTTGATTTGAACGTTTTCAATTTTCTGTTTACATTCGCGGAGAATCAACGTTTCAAATAGCCCGTGCAGGCTCCACCCAACGTTAGATCGCCGTAGCTCATTTTGTAATCTCACGACTGCGAAGCCGAAGGTCCGGGGTTCGAATCGCGAGCGGATCGAATTTTTTTTTTTTTTTTGGGGAAAATTTTATATATTATTTACCAACCCAGAGAGAATTCACCGCAGAGCGGTGCTCGAGTCGCGCGCAGCGCGGCCCAAGGGCCGAAGGCCCGAGAAAAAGATCAAACTTCGCGTTAGCGTCCGCACTCTGACTCGACTTGACTCTCTCTGTCCGAGCAGCGAGCAAGTGTTCGATGCGGAGTATTTAAGTGCTCGGTCGAAGGGACGCGCGACCCTTCGACCAATGGGGTGCGTCCAAGCAAACCTCGCGAAATTTGCCCGCGGCGACATTAGCTAAAAAGCCATTGAATTTATAAACTTTTTTGTCTCTTGATATTTGTTTCGTAAAACGCAATGTTTTTGAAGAAAATGGCGAATCACGATATGCATTCGATCACAGTTTGACATTTTTCTCGAAAACATTGACGAAAAAAGTATAAAGATACAAAAAGTTTCTAAATTTAATGGCTTTCAAGTGGACTAATAATTTTTAAGAAATTTAAATATGCGACCAAATTTTATTGGCTCCTAAGGCAAGGGGGCCCACGAAAAGTTGTCTTAAGGGGGTTCCCCGCTAAAAAACGAAGCACCATCAGATTCCATATGTCATAAAACCCCCGTATACCAAATTTAGTGATTCTCGTACAATAGGGTTCTGAGATATAAAAAAAATATTATTCTTAGGGGCAGACTTCAGGGGGCTGTAACTCCGAAAGAGGGGGCCACTTGGCAAAAATAAAAAATACGGGTCCCCTAAATTTGTCTTAAGAATCTGTGACCAAATTTTGTTGCATGAATTTCGTTGCACCCTGTATACAGGGTGGGCCACCTGTAACGCCTCGGTCGCTAGTGACCAAACGGCAAATGTTATAGAAACCTATTTAGGTGGGTATGTGTAGGTTGATTACGGATACATTTTAAAAATATTTTGAAATATACAGGGTGTCCAGGAAAAGCGTACCATATCAAAGTTATGTTTTTTTTAATGGAACACCCTGTATTTTATTGCATTTTTGAAAGCACCGTAAAAAAAATAGATGAACTTTATTAAAGGTTCTGCATACCTAGGACTTACAGTTTGTGAGATATTTCAATTTTAGTGAAAATGCAGGGATAGCGTAGAAATTTAATATTAGCAATACAAAAATAATTTTAAGGAAGCAGCTTTGATGGGTCTATTTTAAATCCTTGAAGTTATAAATTGTTATATTTGTCGTCACTTAGTATTATACAGGGTGTTCAAAAAACTGCTAAATACTTCTCTCAACTTTAAACAGGAATAACTTGGTTATATTAAATGGAACACCTAGTATATTTTTACTTTGGGAGTTGCGAAATTTAAAACTCTTTCAAACTGTGTATAGGTTCCCTATACCTATCTCTAACGGTATTGGAGATATTTATGCCATTTCATTTTTTATCGATTTTTTTTGTAAGATGTATCCACGTGTCTTTATCGAATTTACTGAATTGGTTTGGATTCTTTTTGATGACGTCTCTTTAAATATATTGAGAAAAATGAGGATGCAATTAGATGGCGCACCTGTAAATTTTTCATATTCAGTGAGAAATTATTTAAATCGAAAATTTAGTAAATGGATAAGTAGGAATGGTGCATGTCAGTGGCCACGTAGGTGTCCAGACCTCACCGTAATGGACTTATTTGTTGCGAGCTATATAAAAAATCTTGTACACAGTGTTCCACCTGCTACTTGCGATGATATTGGAGGGAATGATTAGAGATGCATTTGCTTAAAAGGGCCCCATATTTTTTAAATAGTGTTTTCCGCAAAGACAAATAATTTCAAACATTTAATAACTGAATAATCTAAAGCTTATCAAATAATAGGAATGTTATGTCATGCCACCTGAGTATTTTCAAAGACGCCGCAGTAAAACGAATAAACAGGTGCAAAAAACGATCAAACCATCAAGGTTTTAGGTACTGAAATCTACGAAAATACTAACTTTTTTATATACAACTCCACATGTAAATATTCTTATAACATTTACTTGCTTAGTCCTACATATAAAATTGTTTACTTTTATTTATAAGTACGTGAAAATAATTCTTAAAATGTGGGGTTAG